>NC_072737.1:99484860-99699015 GCF_026930045.1 Uloborus diversus
GCGCCTTTACACACATAGACAGGCCTGCGTGCACACACTTAAGCCTGCACACACACAACTATACACACATAACCACCCAGAAGGAAGGGACATGCTTGGGGGGGAGGAGCCATTTCTAGAAACAATAACTCTAATGAGTAGGGTGTTGTCGCAACTCGTGATTGCGAAAAACATAACTTGAATTCAAAGTTTCAGAATTCAAATTAGAGTTGATTGGAGGAAGAGGGTCGCAGTTATTTTTTTTTTTTTTTTTTTTTGAGCAATCACGAATTGCTCATTAAGCTCACTTGACCGAGGTTGACGTTGCTGATTTTTCAGATTACTGTGCCGACGAGAATAAAAGTCTAGCTCGATGATTTAATATTTATCAAGGGAACAAATTTTCGTTGCCATGGTTTCAAACCGCTTGCGTCGATTTAAAGCTTCACTTAAGCAAATTTTGCTTTTAAAAATGGGGGGGGGGATTATGTTTTTTCAGGAAAAACATCAGCACGGATGAAATTAGAAAGCAAAACTTCATGTAACTACAAAATTACCAGAATACTAATGAATATCATTGAAGATTAATAAAAAAAGAAACAATACTATAAAGGTATACAGTGTGTAATTTTAATTTTTATGATGAGTATACGGGTGCAAATTGCCATAATAACCACATCTTTATGACCGCATCCTAATGACCTTCTTCCTTTTTCTTTTTTTTTTTTTTTTGCGCGAATTTCTTCTCCCTTTAAATTCCATTTGTAGAAACAAGAAACTAAACGAGTAGTGTCCAATCGCGATCCGTGAAAAACATAATTTAATAATTTCAAAGCCTCAAAATTCAAATGATTTTATTTTATTTTATTTTTTTATTTAATTTATCTATAGATTTATTTATTTATTTATTCATTCATTTATTTTTGTTTTTTTTATGATTCCAATGAGGCATTTGCCTTGTCCGCGCAAAATTGAAATGTCTACCTCTTTGACTAGTTTCTTAAATCAACGCAAGGTGGAGTATTCGAGCTATCGAGCTCTAGAACTGCGAATCGATTGTCGTTTTAAAAGAATTTGCGCGTAATGAAAAATGTTTCTTGAACTAGTTACATCTAGAAGGGACTCAAGTTACATCCAACAATATTCAAAGAAACATCTGTACTACAGTTTGAATTCAAATTCGGAAGATCAGTGCGTTGTACTTTAGAAACAAATATTCGTCAATTAAGAAAATGAGACGCTGAAGATAATTTCTGTATAAGAAAGTTTCGTTGAAGATGAGCTGTGAAAATGTGTTCATTGCTTTTATAATCCTTTCGCCTGCGTTACCTTGGAAACCTGTATCGGTATCGAAAGCGATCACGTGACTCTGAGATCAGCAGTCTTCCGATGTTTCTGTTGTTGAAATCACGCTTCGCTCTATCGCTGTCAGACTTGATAAAAGACTGAAGTTTTTTTATCAAGTAATTACTTAAAAAAAAAAAAGAAAGTTTATTTATCAACCAAAAGGGTTCACGAAACAATATGTGTCAAAAAGGAATAAGTTTGAAACTTTCTTGACGCATGAAGTTGTGAATAGGTAAGTCTTGATTTACGTAATAATTATCCTTTTAAATCTGAGGCATGTTGAAGGAAACAGTTTAGCGTTAAATTGCTTTTGACAACCTATATTGATGCTTTTTGAGTGGTTTTTTGTTTGACTGAAATGTTCTTTATTGATTAGAAACGGTAAGTTTTATGAACATTTTTTATGTAGCATAACTTATTTACAAATGATAGCTATACAGGGTCTGATTACTGAATAAACCCTGACCTAGGGCCCCCAAATGGCTGATATTACTTTTGTCTATGGCTAAAATTGTTTCAGCCCACGCTGAAGTTATAAAGTATGAATACAGGGGGCCCCAAAAAAGTATTTGGCCTAGGGGCCCTCGATACCTTAATCAGGCCCTGGTGATATATGTAACAGATTAATGAAATTGAAAGCACTCAACGCAAATTCTTTTATAATTAATCTTTATGAACAATTCAAAGGAAACCTAAATGAATGATTTGATGCTGAAATGATGCATGCTCTGCAATTTTATTTAGGAGATGAAAAGTTGTTGTCGGAACTGATTAAGAAACCCCTCAAAATAATTAAAAAACTGGTATTTGGAACTTGTGCCATTTCTTAAGATGCCCTTAGTTACCTATTACTACGAAAATCAGGCATTTGACTCAGAACAGGTAAAATATCCTGTCTAAGACAGGATATTTCATGGAGAGCTACTCTTGATAATTGATAGTTTTGTCTAAAAATAAATTGCATTACTTTAGTTTTTTTAGTACAGAATCTTTTGCTTAATAATAAAAAAGAATGTTGACCTTTGATATTTATGCAAGCAAAAGATAACTACATTTTATTAGTTATAAAGATTGATTTATTTCTATTTCAAGATGTTATTATTATTAAAAAAGGAAAAAAAAACTCTATATTGCTTTACATGCATGATTTTTTTTTTAAACTGGAGTACTAAATAAGACAAATTTTTCAAATAAAAAATACAGTTCGCTTACTGATAGGCGCAAATAAAGCTCTAAATTTCAATATATTACAAAATAAAAAAAAAAGTTATTGTATTCCCATGAATGGATTTAATAAAAGGTTATAAACTGCAATGGTTGGGGCTTGATTCAGATGCAAATTGAACCTGCTTTGCAACCTTCAAAAAACTCTTTCTCGTAAAAGTGGACAGTTTTAAACTCTGAATCAAAAATCTTCTTCCCGCTGCATCAAAAATATTTTTTGTATGGTTTTTTTAGCTTTTGAGCTATATCACGGTATTTTGGACAAATAAAGAGTCTGTAACATGAAACTCGGTTTTCCGTAACTATGGTATGATTAGCACATTATTTTAATTTGAACTTGTGTGTTAGAAGGAAAAACTCAAAATAAAATAGTATGCTAACCAAACAGTAAATTAAATAGTTATGGCCAAAAAAAATCATGTTACGAATAATACATAAATGTCTAAAATACTGTGAAATGACCCTTTCATGTTTCAAAAAACTTCAAGTGAGGACTAATTTATCAAAATTGAACATTTTCCAAAAATGTTCAGGAAATGAGAAGAACTAATTAGGGTAAGAGCAAAATAGTTTTATCAACTTCTCTGGGTACAGAATTGAGCACAAAATGACAACAAATCATGGCCCATAGTAAGAAATGTTTGTAAAAAAAAAAAACGAGATATCACTATCTTAATTTTGAATATGTGCCCTTTTGAACGAAAAACTGAATGTTGAGAATTCCAATTTCACCAAAACCCTAATCACCTTCTCATATTCTCTTATCGAAGTACATCAACCTAAAAGTAGTGGATTAAAATTTCAGGATTTTTGGACATGTGTTCCTTCGGATCTAAAAGTCTTTGTACTACAAATTCTTTCAGGATGTGTCCTCTTTTGTTCAAAATACAACATGCGGAGGACGGATGTGTTACCTTTTGATCAAAAAGCCACACTTTACCCTTAAAAAAAATAGGATTTCCCATATTTGGACTTCTTGAGAGTTGAAGTGATTTGGATAAAGGTCATCTGAAAGATTTAGAATGTCATAAAATGCATTTTTCTAAAAAGGGTATAGGTTCCATTTTGATAAATTACTCCTCAAATGGTATTTGCTAATCTTTTAAAGAAGAAAATCTTTTACTGCTTCTTAAAATTTACAATTATAAATAATTGTACTAAGATCTCTTTCTTTAAAAAAATCATTTTTTTTTAAATGTATCTATAAATGTCCGTTTCTTTCCATTCTTCTAGGCCTTAAAAAATCAAGACAATGAATACCTACATACTACTTATTCCTTTATTTTTCATTTTATCGATTTATATTGAAAATGGGAATTGCCATCCAGCTAATAAAGTAAGATGGAATTATGAAAAGCCCATTAGCAATGAAGCACTTTCTGAAAATGATATCTTGGCTCATACAGAATTTCCTAAAAACTTGAAAGCTGGGAGTTTTCCTGACATCAAATATTACTTAGAACACTTACTTGACATTCTCAATATTAAAAAGGTAATTATGAACATGAAATAGTTTTCAAAATTTTTGTTATTACTGCTTATTATTCTGAAATGTAGATTATGTATTTTCATTTAAAATAAAGGTTGCCAAATTTTATAGTCCTGGTTATAACTTTGTCAAATGTTTAGACACTATGAATTGGTTTGAGTATAACTAATCAAAAACTTAATTCTTATTTTTTATGTATATTAATGATGAAATGTAAGATAAATGTAATGTAAAAATGGAATTTTATCATTACAGATCATATTTGATTGTAATATTTTTGCCACTGCATTACTATTTTTTTTTTTTTTTTTTTTTAGTAATCTGCCCTTCTCCATCTATATTTTCCCCCCATTACTTTGTTTCTGGCTTTGCAGAAAAAAAAACGAAAAAAATCACGAGTAATGTTAGTGTAATGTTCAGATATGTTCAGTTCAAAATATTGCATTGCATTTTAAAGAATACATGTAGTCACTGATATCTCAGCATTATCTGCAATTATCATAATCAATCAAATATGAAGTCACATTACTGAAGTTTTTCATTGAAATTAAAACTGTAAAGTATTTTAGAAAAATAAACTAAACTAGATAAGTAATTAACTATCTAGGTCATGTTGTGGCCATCACGAATTTTTCTTCTATGTCTTATAATTCTGATCCTTCCCCATGCTTGAGGAGGAAGCAATATTCCCAACAAAAACAAAATTACACATGCAAAAGCTTAACGACCATCCCAATGTTCTGAATTATCGCAAAAGCAAAGCAAAGAGCGAAAATTGAAAGTTATTTTAAAAGCCTTGCTTGAATTAATTACAAATATTTCATTTGTTAACAAACATAAGATGACAACAGTTAAAATTTTAAATCACATTTCCGATCATTTCCATACAATTAAAATCACGAGGAATACGCAGATGACAGTCTATTGCGATTTATCTTTCTTATTGTTGCATTAATAAAGCTATTTTTATTCGGGGGGAAAAAAAAGAGAAAGAAGCAGCACCTCTTGGAACGATTGGCACCAAAATTGAACCAATGCCTATTTACATATAGATTAACATTTATTCCAAATTTCATCCATAATGTAGCATTACTTCTTGAGATATAGCACTAGCAATGGGAAAAAAAGAATGTTCGATTGCGCCACCCCCCTTTTCAGCTGTTGACACCAAAATAGAATCGACTATTACACCCTCTAAGGGCCACTTGTCCATAAATTTTTGTTTGATTCCTTTCATTATTTCTTGAGATACAGCAGAAAACATATTCTGGGGCTCTGAATCTCGTCTTTTCTTATCAAACAATCATTTATTTCTTGTTTAATTTAATTCACTGCCTTACACTAGACTTACTATGAGATGTATCAGCATTTAAAGTCCTTATAAATTGCCTGTTTGAAGTTAATTTCTTTTCAATTGTACCGTGGAGAAAGGAATTTTCAATGTACCAAACCATTGTAATTTCTTGTTTTGATCCCAGATAATGGAATATTTGGCTTATTCAAATACATTTTCATGGCAAATTGGATATTCTATTGAGTAGGCTTGACTGCACCAAACTTTCTTCAAAGAAAAGTAGCAGACTAATTTCCATTTTTTAAAAATAAAATTGTCTTAATATTTTTGTAGAAACACTTATCCTTAATTTCTATTCTACTTGAATCGTTGCTTTTTATGACCTTGGTTGCACTTTGGAGTTATTGCGGTTTTTCGTTCTCTCCTTGCAAGAGTGATATAGTGATGGATTGCTGTATTTGAATATATGTTAAAACTATTTTTAAATCAGATCTAGTGTATGTGGTAGAATTATGGCGCAAAACTGGCTAACTTATTTTTCTTTTTCAGTTCATCAAAAATATTGGTAAAAAGTTTGAAGTTGAAACAGCATGTCTCTCTTGCAAATTTGCTGTTGCCTTCCTACAACATTATGCTAACCATGGAGCTACTGAAAATGATATTGGATCTATTGTTAACAAAATTTGCTCTTTATTTCATATAGAAAAGCCTAGAGTTTGTCATGGATTAACCGAACTGTTTAAAGTATGATATTTATGTTTAGTTATAAAGTATTTAAGATACAACTTTTAAAATAGCTTTTAAAATACAGTATACTCTTGATGTCACGAAGTTGAAGGGACTAAAAAAAATTCGAGTTTTCAAGATAATGAGGTCTTAATAATAATACAATAACATTCTAAAAATTAGTCACAAGAGTTAGAAATAAGTGGAAACATGTAATGAAAGTTAAAAAAATGTCTTCATACAATAACAGAATTTTAATGTTAAATTGAGCCAAAAATAATGGAGAAAAAAAGAACACTCCAGTGAAACAGCAAAGTTTTACTAGTTTCCCATGACTAAACTTATCAAAAATTTGGTTAACCAAGTTGCAGAACAGTTTCAAACGAGTTTTGAGTGCCTAGGAACAAAATACGTTGGTCAAAGAACTACACCATTCCCTATGTCTCTAAAGGGGTTTTCCGTTCATTTCCCTTTTTTACAGAGGTGGAAATTGGCTCAAAAGGTCAAACAAAATGGCATGAGAAGGGAACGAAAAGTTTAAGGTAAGTTTTTTAGGCTTCATAGGACTTAAATTTTCTGACACCTTCGGGTATTAAAATGAAAGTGACAGTAGATAAGCTTCTCCGAATCATTCCTAACCCCTGAGAGAAATAATGAGGGGTGTGAGAAATTTTTATAAACGTTCCTCAAGATACTTCGAGACAATAAACTGGTTTTTCCAAAATAATTGTATTTTACTTAGAAAAATATTTGACGGAACAAGGTTTTAATTAAAAACTCTTCGACATAAGAATGAAAAATAACATTAGATAAATACACAAAATCAAGGGGGAAAATAATTTTTCGTCATATCAAGCTTTTCGAGAAATCCAAATTCAAGATATCAAGAGCATACTGTATTTAATTTAAAATTCAATGATCTTTTTTGCATTTGTTTCTACTAGGAGTTATAACTAATAGAATTTTGAATCTGAATTATTTGCTTTTTCCCTCCTTTTTTCCATATGCAGAAAAAAAATTCTTCCTCTTTGAGGAAATCTCTTGAAATTTTATGAAACAGAGAATTTTAAGTGATTTTTATGTGCAAAATCATTAAAAGAGTTTTAAATGTCCTATCAGTCATGACCCAAAATCGAACAAAGACCCTAAAAGACAAAAATAGGTACTACATTTAAAAAAAAAACTTTTAAGGAAGAAAAGGAATGAAAAAATAAACCAATGTTCTAAGAAACTTTAGTGATTAATTCTGCAAAAAAAAAAAAAAAAAAACTTTGATTGTAATTCTCTTTTGGTTTTTGTTATGCTATTCCTTACTAATACATTATAAAGTCAAAAATCTGTACAGCTTGGAATCAGAGGTTGTGCGGATTTCTGGGCCATAAAATAAAGATCATTATTATTAATCTTTTAAGCAGAATAGTACATGCTAACAAAATAAATAAAACATGTAATAGCAGTTTTTTACTTCTATCTTTCAATTATACAAGGCAAAAGCTATTGAATATTAAAAATATATATAGTGAAAACAATAATATAAAAACTGCAAAAATTATTTCTGAAAATTTCAGAATATCTGATCAATTGTAATTTATTTTAAAACTTGAGTTTATGCTGTTTTTTTATATTATAAATTATCGTTTCAGTCTTTTCCAGTAACATAACAGTATCTTTAAAAATGCTAAATATTTATCTTCTTATGCTTAAAAAAATGTAATTGAATTTAAAAAAAAAATGTTAGTGGATTTTTGACTTGGGCAGATTTTTTGCACTCTACTGTTCAAATGGAATCTAGACTTATGATGCTACTAAGCCTTCCCAACATGATGTTATGCACTTAAATCATTTCAGATTGCTCTAGGCTTTAATATTAATATCTCTAACAATTTCTCACAATTTTTTTAACAATTTCTTATCATTTCAGGGTGAAGTGACTTATGTTTTGGCTAATGTTGCTCTGGACCCAAGTGAATTTTGTGGTATCCTTATTGAAGGATGTGGGAAAGTTGTAAATCCATTGCATAATTGGACTATTCCTCTGACTCCGTTTCCAAAGCCACCCGTGAGGCCTCCATTACCACCAAAGGTTTGTTTTGTTTGCTACCACTGTGATCTGAAATGCATATTTATGTGGTTTTTAACATGCAGGAAAAAAGGCAGTTAAGATAACCAAGTTATACATCTGTCAGAGATATCAGAAATTGCTGTATTGAATCATATCAACAAAGGGGAATCAAAATTCTATCATTATGAACAATGAAAAAAATAAAGTACAGTAACACAATAGTACTACTATTTAAAATTGTCAGTCTTTTTATAAGTAAAATCCCTTTTAAATATCAGACAATGTTTTGTACTTAAAAAAAAAATTAATTTGAATTTTGATATCTGGAATTCAAATTATGTTTTTCGCAATCACGAGTGTGTGTATGTAGGTGTTTGTGTGTGTAGTAATGTGTGTGTGTGTCTAGGTGTATGAGTCTGTAGGTGTGTGTATGTATGCGTGTGTGTGTAGGATATGGGCGCAACCTGGAGACTGTTTCCGCAAGAGAAGTAGCATCATGAGGCCGGTCGACAGTGGTGCTGCAAAGGGAGGCGGGGGAAAATAAAATCACATAGGAATTCAAAACAGTCAAATGAGAACAATAAGCAATGTAAACTATAAAAAAACAAAAAAAAAAAACAATGCACCTAGCAGTTTGTTTAAAAAAATACAAAGAACACTATTTTTGGCATAGGCTTTCATTAAATCTTGGAAGTAGAAGAAGTTGTAGAGAACTCTTAATATTTCTTTCTAAAAAAATATAGGGTAACGGCACCAGTCTCAGACATGCTTAAGACATCGCTCCCAGGTTAACTCAATTTTCTGATCCCTTTAACATGTTTAGACTTTTAAAACTATTTTTATCCCATGCAACAACATCTTATCTAACATTTGGCTGCTTCTGGAGCCTCGTAATTAGTTTATTCTATTGCTATTTGCTCAATTTTGAAAAAAAGGTCTGACACGCAGTAACAGACACTGAACAATCTGATGGAGATCAGACCCTGATCGGATGATACACAGTAACAGATAGTATGAGGAAAAAATGAGTAATGGGCATAATACCCTTTTTCTCTTCAAAATGTGCAAATGTTTTTGATGTTTAGAACTAATGCCTTCATTTGAATAGATTAACATGAAACACCAGCTGACCTCGCTGTTCCTAACCTTCCACGACTGCACTGTAAATATCAACTGGCTCTTAAAATTCATTCTGATAACACTAAGTGGTTGCACCATATTCATGGGCAACAGCAACATCAGTTTTGCCCGCCTAAAAGGCTTATTGTTTAAATCTAAACTTAAGATTATCTGTTACTGGTAAGACTGTCGGTAACTGGTGACCTTACACTATGTGTTGTTTTGCATTTTTCTAATGATGAAACATAAGTATTATAAACATAATTATGCGGTTTGAAAACTATAATGTGTGTCTTGAAGTAAAACTTTCATTTTATTAGTATATCAATCAATGCTATTGCTATTAAGAATGATTAAAAGGCATTTGAACTCAAAATATGAAAGTGAATTTGCTTGTCTTTAAAAATGTTTTTCAGTTTTTGCAAACAGAGCTCTTGTTTTCATCCAGTAAAGGAAAGCAAACAATATCTTCTGATGTCCTAATTGAACATGATTATTTGCCTATAGTACATACTTATATGCCAGTTCAGATACAGTCCTAACAAAAATCAAATTTATCTTGCAAAATATTACATTACTTTCTTCTAAAAATTATTTGTATATAAAATGTGCTTTATTAATTTAAATATATTTAAAATGGGACAAGTCTTATAGAACATGGTGAAAACTGTCCTCTTTTTTTTTCAGAGTCATTCATTTTAATTATATTCATTTTTACTTTCTTCTATATCTAATATATAGAAGAAAGTATTGGATTCATGCAAATTTTCGAATTTTGACGGATTTGAACGTTTTGAGGTGTGCTGAATCCATTTCAACCAATTTTGGAAAATATCTGTCTGTGTTTGTGTCATGTCTGTGTGTGACCAGTTTTTTGTGGCTGCTCTACAGCAAAAACTACGACATGAAATCGAACGAAATTTGGTACACATATGTGGCGCTATGTGAACTTCTGCCCATTGGTTTTTGGCGCAAATTCCTCCAAGGGGGGTGGAGCAATGAGACGTTTTTTGAGTTATAAGTACCTGCTATTCCCCAGCAAGTAACTGGCGGAATCAAACAAAATTTGGTCCATATGTTGCCCCTTACAGGTACAGGTGCTGATTCAATTTTGGTGTCAATAGTTCAAACGGGGGTTGAGCTGTAGAACATTTTTTGTTGTCAATTGTGACTGCTGTATCTCATGAAATAATGAACGGAATCAAACAAAAATTTATCGACAAGTAGCCCCTAAAGGGTATAAGAGCTGATTTTATTTTGGTGTCAAAAGCTGAAAAGGGAGTGGCGCAATCGAATGTTCTTTTTTTTCATTGTGAGTGCCATATCTCAAGAAGTAATGCTGCGTTCCGGATGAAATTTGGAATAAATGTGAATCTATTTGTAAATAGGCCTTGTTTCAATTTTGGCCCCAATCGCTCCATGGGGGGGGGGGGGGCTGATTTTTTTTTTGTGTAAATAAAAATAGCTTTATAAATGCAACAATAAGAAATATAAATTGTAATACTGTCGTCTGCTTATTTCACATGATTTTAATTTTTGGGAAAAAATCGGAAATGTTATCGCAATGATTTAAAATTTTTAACTGTTGCCATCTAATGTTTGTTAACAAATAAAACATCTAATTAATTCAAGCAAGACTTTTAAAATAACTTTCAAGTCGTTCTTTGCTTTGCTTTTGCGGGAATTCAGGTATTCGGACGATCGTCAAGTTTTTGTGTGCATATTTTTTTTGTTTCTAGGAATATTGCAGGGGTGCCCATCCATCAATGGCGCAAATTCCCCCCCCCCCCCCCCCAAAAAAAAAAAAAAAATTTCTCGCTTTCGAATCGGGGTTAAATATAACAGTTTTTAGAGTGTTTAATTTCCAGTCAAATTCATGGGGGGGGGGGGGGGGTAGCGCTAACAAATAGCATTTGAACTGAAATATTGTTGGATTGTTGACCTGACTTGCCTTCCCAAATTTTACAACGTGCACCTTGAGTAAACAAGTTTTGGATACCCCTGAATTTTGCTACACCTTTTTTTTTTTTTTTACAAATGTATGAACAATTACAGGAAGAGTGGATTCAACTTTCTGACTTGAAATAGAATCATTACTAGATGTATACAATATGAATCTTTAAAATATGAATCTTATTTTATTGTCACTTAGAGAGGGTGTTCAGGGGTTTCTCCTCCGGAAAATTTTCGAAATTGTAGTTTTAAAACCACGGTTTTAGACGATCTCTGGTGATGTTTGGGAGATAAAAGGTTTGGTGTGCCCTTCCTGGTAATTTTTCAATATTGAAACTTTAAAAGCACAATTGTAGATAGTTTAATGTTGTGTGAAAGAGGGCTTTTCCTTTGTGTTCAAAATTGTAGTTCTAAAAACACAGTTTTAGACTATCTGTGGTAGTGTTAGGGAAAGAAGAGATCTTAGGGCTTGCCCCAGGAAAATTTTCAAAATTCAAGTCTTAAAAACGCTATCTATGGTTGGAGGAAAAGCAGTTTTCTGAAATTGAAGTTCTAAAATAGCAATTGTAGCCGGCCTTTGTGACGTTAAAAAAACGAGTTTTCGGAAGCTCTTTCGGAATTTTTTCGAAAATGAAGCCCTGAAAAACAAATTGAACACGATTTTTTAATAATGTTGACGAGAGTAGGGGAGGGGGGAGAGGAGCGCTCCATTTAAATTTTCGAACTTGCAGCTTTAAAAACGCAGTTTTGATATATCTGGATAATGTTAGTGGAAGGTGATTTTCGGTGCCATTCCCCCAGCAATTGTTTGAAATTGATACTCCAAAAACGCAAATCTAGGCTTGTCTTTGATCATGTTAATGAAAGAGGGGGGAATCAGAGGCTCTCTCCTATAAATTTTTCAAAATTGCAGTTCGACAAACGCAGTTTTAGATGACTCTTGATGATAAAGAGGGTGTTATTCTGGCGCTACAGTGGAGGGCACTCTCCTGGAAGTTTTCCAAAATTGAAGTTGCATATCCAAAAAAGATGGATCAGACACACCATGACAGATACGTTTCAGAAATCTTCAAAAATGGATTCAGCTATTCAGCACACATCGAAAATCAGAACTCGAGAATTTTAACGAATCAAATATCCTTCTATACATATCAGATATAGAAGAAAGTAAATATGATTTACGAAACATAATTTAATCACCTTACGAACAGACTGTTCTACCTCCATCAGCAGAAACCAACATCACTGAAAGTTTTAATAAAAATCATCTAATGATAAATTGAAACAATCAGTTTAAAAATGGTAGAGAAGATGGGAGTAAAGTGAAATGGGAAAAATCCTTCACAAGCGTAAACTCGTTAATGAAGAAAATACATTCATTTTCAATTGGAGGGATAAAAAATATGTTATTCGCAAACTTCAAAACTAGTTCTTAACGATTGTCGAGGTGCAAATGAATCAATGGAAAACTAGAGCATACTGGTCAGAATTATTACAAACAATAAAACATTTTTGACCTCTCTCCCTCTCATCACTTTTACACACACATTCATCATGCAAAATTGTGCAACTTCCATAAAATTCATAAAAAATTGAAAAAAAATCAAATCTTCTGGTCCAGCTTTGAAACGGACACTAACTCCATGCTGTCTGTGATGTTTCCTTCATTGAAAAAGAGACCCAGTCATTAAACTTTGGAAAGAGTAGCAGGGCCATCGCTAGGTCAAAAAAACTGTGTAGGGGAGTGGGATATGCTTTTGGCGGCCGGTTAATTGTTTCGAACGCATGTTCCAATATGCAGAGAGAGAGAGAAGATTTTGTTTCTGGTTAAGCAGGGATAATCATATTACAAGACCTTAGTAGCAATATTAATTTAATCGTAAGGATAATATTCAATCAGAATTAGGAGATGCTGGAGGGCTACCTTCTTGCATTATTTCGAAATTGAAGACATAAAAACGCAGTTTTAGACTATATTTTTAGTTTGGGAGGAAGGGGGAGAGAAGGTCCAGGATAGCCTCTCCCGATAATTTTTCCAAATTTAAGTTTTCAACACAACCGTACGTTATACTTAATTATGTTCAGAAGAGGGGGTCTGGGCAACCCCCCCCTGGAATTTCAAGATTGTTATCTGAAAAACACAGTTTTTGACGACCTATGGTGATATTAAGGGAGGAAGAGATTCAGGGTCTTTGTTCTATAATTTTTCAAAATGCAATCTTCAAGCACACATTCCCAATTGTGAATTATTTGTGATTGTGACACGTAAAGGGGGATCGGGGGGCTCTCCCCCGGGAAAAATTTTAGTTCGAAAACTGCAGTTTTAGATGATTTATGGTGATATTAAGGGGAATGGAGATGCGCTCCACCCTCGAATTTTTTTTTAATTTTGGAGCCTTAAAAACGACTGCAGACACTTTTTTTTTTTTTGTTAAAATTTAGTGCAGCACCAGTTTCTTGAAATTAAGGCTCCGAAAACGTAATTTAAGCCAACCTTCGATGAAAGGGGAAGGGGGAGTTTTGAAGGGGCTTGAGACCAGAAATGCTTCGTAATTGAAGCACTAAAAGCGAGATTTAAGACATTTTTCGATGATGTTGGCGAAAGAGAGATAGAGGGGGGGGGGCATTCTCTCAAAAAAATTTCGATCTGTTGAAACCGCAGTTTTAGAAGATTTTCGGTAATCTTAATGGGTAGAGAGATTCGGAGTCCTCCCGTGGCAAATTTTCAAAATTAAATTCGATTAACGCAATCGTAGACGATTTTAAATACTGTTAGAGGAGTCGAAGGTTTTGGAGATCTCCCCCGAAAAAATTTTTGATTTGAAGCCTTAACAATGAAATTTTTGAGAATCTTCGGTAATATTTGGAGAACGACAGTTTTTTTTTTAAATTAAAGTCCAAAAGACGAAATTTATTCGACCTTGAATGTTGATGAATGATTAATTGAGAGGGTGTTTCTCGGAGGTTACGTTGGGAGCACTCTCACAGCTTTTCGAAATTGCAGTCCTAAATACTCAGGTGTAGGCCATCTTTAATGATGTTAGGGTAAGGAATGGGGTTTGAGAACGTTTTCCTGGGATTTTTCACAACCTACGTTTTAAAAACTCACTTCCAGGCCAGCTTTGGGGACGTAAAAAGAAGGGTTTTGAGTTCCCCTTCCTTCCTTTCAGTTTGGCTACATCCCTCCTATCTTCGTTGTAAATTTCAATAATTGATAAACATATTGTGGTAATATTTTTTCCCAATTTTCCTTTGCCAAACACAATTATTTGCTTGGATTTTAAATAATAAAGTTTTCAATTTCCCGCACAATATTTTTGTTTTCTTGCAATACAAGCATTTGTAGCCTTAGAAAAAGGACTTTTAACATTTTGAACGAATGTGGTAATTTTCTGCGATACCTTAGGTCTCTATTCCACTTCATTTTATTTTAAAAATGCCACCTGCATCTCTTGATCAAACTTTGATTTACTTACGATTTTTACATTCAAACATTTAGACCTTTTGGTGTGAGTATTCATTATAATACTTTGAATCTCTCTTTGCATTTACCTGTTTTTTTTCCCCCTATCTCTCTATTTCAAATTTATTTCGGCGACCAATACATTTTTCTCCACTTAGCAATGATTTTCAGGACAACATTTTTCATCAAAAAAAAAGTATATACATATGGGAATGTTTCGGCGACCCCTATCCTATGGGCTGTCCTATTTACTTATGCTTTATTTTTATTTATTTTTTTTTTAACTGCAGAATCATGAAGCATGGTTTTGTATAACCAGGGCCGCCGAGAGACAAGGCGTGCAATATGTTAGTTTGGTCGCCTGTCCTCTCTCTCATTGTTCAAATTTTACTCTATGCGCAATGTTTTTAATTCGAGCCGAGCCGACTTGGCAGACATACGCACTCTGCGGCCTAGTGAAGAGTGTACTGCACTGAATACTTTTTTTGTGCATTAATAAAAATGTTTGAAGTGTACATTTCCGCGGCCCTTACTTACTCTTGATAAAAGAGAATCATGGATGTTCCTAAATTGTATTTTAAGATTACATTTTCTATTCAAATTTGACAGAAAAAAACTTTTCATCACTTTTATTTCACTTTTTTATTTATAATTACTATTTTAATTTTTTAAAACAACAAAGAGTTTTCCTTTTTTTTCGTTAGTTGCATTGCTAAAATAAAATTGGCTGCCACACTTCTGAAAAACGGAAAGGGGGGCTTGCTACGGCGACGCCCCTGAAAAGTACGCAGAAAAAGTACTATCAATGCTTTTATTTCTTGTTGAATGAGTTTAAATATTTTTACTTTCCACAATTCAAAAATTTCATGTTCTAAAAAAAAAAAAAACCTTCTGAAAAAAATCCCCCCCAAAAATTTTGAAGGCGCAACTTGCGCCATAATCCTTCCCCCCCCCCCCCCCTTGTGGGCACTCCTGCATATATATTGCATTCTCTTCAAGCATCGGGAGGGATCAGAATTCACAAGAAAGATATAGAAGAAAGTTTCGTGATGGCCACAACATACTAGTTTTGTTTGATTGTTACATTAGTGGGTTCAGACATCCTAGTCGAGCAAATGTAAAACCTTTTGTTGAATATGTCACTGAATGTGAAGATGTTGCAGAAAGAGAAGTTAATAATAATAATCAAAGGTCCAATGACATTAACTTGATTTTGTATAAGGTCAGTTTGCCAACAAAAGTGTTCGAGCAATTATTCAGTCTTTATAACTGTACTTTAAGATTTAGTTTCTTTTTCTACTGAAAACTTGGAATTCTTTGAGTGTCTCTTATGTTCCAGAAAACACAACTTGTCTTCGTTTACCTGTAAGGCCTCTATTTTCGCAACCGTTAGTCCTAGAGGCATACTTCCAATTGCAAAAGAAGTCAAAATAAGACACAGAGTTAACATATTAAAAGTTTGCAGAGGGAAAAAAGTTAGTGAAAAGATAAAAAAGTTTAACTTTTTATATATTCCCCACCCCAGTTAGGAAAAAACAAGTCAAACACAAAAAATTTGGCGTAAGTTTGAGCATTATTCACCTTCACCAACAGGGTTCAAAAATATCATAATATTTTCAAAAATATCAAATATTTTGATTTATATTGGATATTTTGAAACATATCCGATATTTTGATGTGTATCTGAAATATTAATGTATATCCGATATTTTCAATTAGCACAAACTAAAGTCTTCAAAATAGTATATCCTCAAATCACTCTTTATTTTCTTATATTATAATTTCAATATGTAGACTTCAAATTAATTTTGTTTTTTTCATTATTTATATCTAATATTTCATTTTACATTCCTGTCAATTTGAATGGAATTAATTTAGCTTCAGCTCTTTACTCAATTTTCTTCTGTTGGCTACCTTTACAATTTTATGATTCAGAAATAAATAATATGCATTAGTCAGTGCTCAGTCATAAGACATTTTCTTTGTTTTTTTGAGGAATGTTTAATATTTTACTAGGCACTTTTAGTATGAATTAAAATTGTTACATCAGTAATAATTTTATGAATATAAAATACATGTAAAAAAGGAATATTTTATTACTTCGTTGTCTTAATGATATATCAATAAATCATAAAAATATAGTACATAACCTTTTGTTTATTTTTAATAATAAATAAACAATATTACTATGATTAATATGTTTTTTATATTGAAAATACCGTAGTTGAAAAAATAAACCTCAAAAATATCAAAATATCATGATATATATCGACTGATATATATCAGCAAACCCTGTTCACCAAGATATAAAATGCAGCATTTTGTAAACTAGAATACCTCTTTGAATTTTGGTTGCAATTGTTTCAAACTTTTTTGTGTTGGCAATATTTTTCAATGGAGATTATCCCCCTAATTACAATGTATGGGTTTTGGAATATTTTTCACCAGTTTTCAGTTTTGCTTCAAACTTTTTAATGTCTTAACTCTGCATTTTGTTTTGAGCATTTTTGCGTATGGAAATATAATTGCAAAAATAGAGGTCTTGCTGTATATTTATGTATTTTATGTTAAATTAATTAATTCCTAAATTAGTTCACGGAAAATCTCAAGAATTTTTTATTTACTTATTTATTTTTCAAACTAAACCTTCATTCACTTTTCTGATCAAAACATTTATTTTACTTTAGGAAATGAGTTGCTCAAAATCTGTTGCACTGTATGTTACTTAGAGTTGATAACGCATGCAATATTTTAGTTTAGTTTTATAACATTACTTTATGCTATAAATTCCTATCTAGCCACTGTGACCATTATTTTATGTGTTTATAGCCTGGTGCACCAATTGCCCGTGTCTTACATCTATCCGATGTTCACCTTGATCCACTGTACCAAGAAGGATCGAACGCAGATTGTGGAGAACCATTATGTTGCCGAGAAGATTCCGGAAAACCAGCAGGTCCGAGGACTACAGCTGGTTATTGGGGGGATTACCGAAATTGTGATTTGCCTCTACGTACCCTAGAAAACATGCTTTCACATATAAATCGTACTCACAAGGTAATCTTGGTCAGACTTGTTTCATTATTTACTAGCTTCGTTGCCCTACTTTGCTCGGTCTACCTTGAAAAAAACCATTGCGTCAAGTGAAGTATCTTCAATACCCAGGATTAAATGAAAGAAAAAAAATCCATCATGCAAAATTTTCTCGCTAACAATGACGACAGATACTAAAATACCTTTAAGAAATTAAAATAAAATGAGAAAGATGGATTTAAAAGGCGTAACCATGGAAACACAAAATAAAATAATTTAAGAATTGAAAATGAGAAAGATGTAAATAAACAATGGATTTAAAAAGCGTTACCATGGAAACGCAAAATAAATTGGTTAAAAACTTGAATAGAGAACAAATTTTTGAACTTCATTTAATTCGCTTGTAAATTTTTTTCTAATGGAGATAGAGGGTTAAACTTTCGACCTTAGGTCGAGTTAGATCTGGAGTAAAAAGAGCAGCTCTTTCCAATGCTGTCAAAAACAAAACTGTGGGACAATTCCTTCACCTTTTATCATGGTTGGCTTTCTGCCGGCAGAAACTAGTTTTTGCCGTGCCAGTGGCAGAAACTGGTTATAACCGGTAAAAACCAGCAGAAACTGGCAAAAACTTAAAAATGTCTTTAATAACTCAAATAATTAGTAAATGATATTTGTTTAAGTAAATTAAAAAATTAAACATCATTTCATCATTAAAAAAAAAAAATCCCATGCCAGTGCCCTTGATTTAGTTTAGAAAGGGAACTTTCCAATTGCAGAGGCTCGTAATATTTGGATTAATTTAACAAAGGATAAAAAATTATACAGGGGTGCTTAGGAAAGAGGAGTGACATGCAGCATTAAACAGGCATTACTGATTGTAATTTGCTCACTTATATGCTTCCTCTAAATTGTTTGTAACTGAAATGATCATGTCATGTGCTTCAAGAAGAAAGTGCCAGAATTTTACTTGCTTAAATTTTGTACCTAATGTCACAGATTTGCAAAACAAACTGGCCCCATTTCCCAAAACTTATTTTTCCAGTCAAATTTTTACCACAACCCCAGTTACTACATGGTGGACCAGTTATACAATACATGAAAGATTCACGAACATTGCTTTCTCCTTGATGCGTTGTCTGCTAGCTCTTCTGTTTTAAAAATATTCTAAAACTTCTCATTAATGCATAGTAAATTGAGAACCAGTTTAGATTTTTGAAACCACCTTTTCTAAGAGGCAATTGCAGGGTCCAAGCAATGTAACATTTGATTTTGAATTGTGATAATTTTGTAATAAAATGACAGTACTAACAGTGGCTAACAATTAATTATTTTTCCATGCTTTTTCTGTTGTAAATGAAGAACTGATTTTCCATTTTGTTAGTTTTTGCAAGTTTCTGCCGCAAAGTGGCAGAAAGTGGTTTTTGCCATGCTGGTTTTAACCGGTTTCTACCAGTGGTTTTAACCGCCTTAGCAGAAACTTGCCAACCCTGCTTTTTATTGATGGATTTAATGAAGAAAATAGTGCCTACATTTCAACTAAGCCTAAAAAAATTCGAGCTAAAAAACGTAAAAAACTCCCGCCATAATTGAGTTAGAGCATTGGAACAAATTACGTAGAACACGGAAAAATCTTCGCTTTCCAACGATATATAATGTTACTATTTGCAAGTAATTTTTCACCCCCATATTCGGGAATTTATGTGAAAATTGGCCCTAAATTGGAATAAAAAAAGAACTATTTATCGAATTGTTTTCGAACTGGTCTGCAAACCTTCTCAGGACTTAAAGGAACAAGCTGTGAAAATTTCAGCAAAATCGGCCAGGTAGTTCTCGAGTTTTGCGAGTTCAAACACACAGACGCTTTTTGAAGACTTCATTTTATACTATGTAGAGATGCTTTTTTTTTTTCAATTCATTTTTCTTGTCAATTTTGTATAGTGAAAATAATTTGCATCATAGGGATTTCAACAATTCAGCCATGCCATTTAGGCAATAGCTCTTTTTTTTCATCAAAAAGTAAAAGTATAGTTGACAATGTTAAAAAAGAATATTTTCAAAAAATTACAGGCATACGTTTTGAGGTTACAAGGAACCTTTTTTTCAATGTAGAAAGATGTTTAGCTTCTGGGTGTAAAGACACCTTAAACTTTTTTTTAGACAGCATATCACTTTTGGAAAGGCATGTTGTAACAAATATATTTCCAGCTCCAAGAAACTGTAGGAGGTGCTTTAGTCACTGTCTACTGGTTGCTGAAAGAGGTAAAACAAACAAATGCTGTAACGTATAAACTGCTTTTAAGTTTAGTGAGTGACAGTCTTGCTGATATTTTGGCCTATGTAGAAAGAGATGAGAAGTCGAAAGAGTATTACTGAACGATAGAAACTAATGCAAATCACATAGTAAATTGTTCTCAATCAGCCATTTCCACAACGTTGAATTCAATATTCATCAATTCTTGATAGACTTAAAACTACAGTTTCATTTAGTACTGTTATTTTCCGAGCATTAGTAACTTTTATGCCCAGTTTGGTGACATTTTCATTATTTGATGAAATTTTTATCATATTGTGCACTGACGTTGCCATAAGGCTGACAAGAATTACATTTAATATAATATTTTTGGCAAGTCTAACCTGGCAGCAATGTAAAAGCTATGCAGATCTTAAACACAGCATTAAGACACTGCCATATTAGGTTGCCCTGACTATAAGACAATATTTCTGATGTATATAATTGATTATCAAAAGAGAAAAATGATACAGTTGAACTCCATTAATATGAAATGTCAAAAATCCAAGAATTTGTTTGTATTAGCCGTTGTTCGTAACAATCCTGAATGAGCGATACTGTGAAAAAATGAAGGAATGCTTACCTATATTTTAAAAATATTACGACCAATACATACATTGTAATCTAACTGTTAGTGCATTCAGGGAAAAAAAACCTTTGTTTCTTGTAAATGAATGTTTTTAGGAAATATTGAAAGAGGAAGAAGATAATCAACAATCGTGGGATAGGTTGTAATCCACAATGGAAGATGAACAGTTTTATCAGCAATTAAGTGGAAATGTCCACAGGTAAACAAATGTACAAGCTTTATTTTCTATGTAGAATATTTAATATTGTCTTCTTGATACACAATTGGACTTCTACTACCTAGCAAAATGAGGAAGAATTTCCGAAAAAGAAAATTACAGTATTCAACCACAAACATTTTAAGTAAAGAGGTCACAAAGTTTTGTTCCATTTAGATGATATTTTCAATTTAATGTACATATTATAGGTTAAATTTTAAATGTAATGAAATAGCAAACCAAAGTTAAAGAACAAAACGTTTGTTTTATCAGTGATTTCGTATTAAACATGATCTTATTAAGAGAGTTCAGCTGTATTTCTTTGTTTTGTTTGGCTGATGCAAATTGGTTATTGTAGTTGAGTTATTTCTTAGATTATTGAATCAGTTTTCTTTTTTCCATTTCTCGCTGTTCATATGTGTCTATTTCTCAATTAACTGATTTCATTCTGGCATATGTAAATCATCAATAAAATACTCACTGATATATTGTGGTAATTTCACTGTAATTCTTTACTTTTTCTTAATACTTTTAACTTGTTGTTTTCTGTAATCTTCATACCTTTAATCCATTCGTCATAAAAATGACTATACTGATAAGCAAAATTTTGCCAATATACATCAGGATCTTTCTTATGATCGACAAATTATTGCCTAAACTGTTCAGCCAATGGTTAAAATTTTTGTTTGTACCTAGTCATTTCATGATCAGTTATTAATTCTTTAGGTTCTGAAGCGATAATTTTTACTATGTTCAGCCAAAGTAATCCCATTAAATAAGTTACAATTCATCTTTATTGGTGTTTACTTGTTTTGTTTGGCATTCAAATAATGTTAAATATTTACTTACATTACCATTTAAAGCCTTTATTATTTTGTGGAGATCACTGATAGTTATTTATATGTGAAATGAGTTTGGGGTGCACTGTTTTGGTAATTAAAATTCTAAGCTTTTATTTCTTCTCATTGAAATTGTTCTTTCTCAACTGCAGATTTTTCGTTCCAATCTGCGATAATTTTTTGCAACTGTCCATTCCAGTGGTTGGAAAAACTACATTTTTTTTGTAGCGAACTACAACTACAACTACTTTGTTACAAATGTAGTTAACTACAACTACAACTACTTTTTTCAAAATGTAGCAACTACAAACTACTTTTGAAATGTAGTCGCTACTTCGCTACTTTCTAAAAAAATAAGTAAATAAAAAGCATACACATTAGGTTGTCCCTCAAAAAATTAAAGTCAATATTTCAAGTCGTATACCCTCTTGTATTTTTCCTCTTGTGTCAAAACAATTGTGAAAAAAAGTTTAATATAATTTGCACAACGGCAATCCGTGCCGACTTGCACCTGAAAGTGTAAAACAGTACTTGTATTCTATGCCAAATCGAAAAAAAAAGAAGAAAAAATTTTTTTTTTTTAGAAACTCGAAATTTCTGTTAATAAAACGTTTCCCCTGTACCCAACACCCCACATGTACCAAAAGAACATTTATTCAAATTAAAAAAACATTTAGATATGCCACACTTGACCTAAAATTTATAATTTTATTTTAAAAAATGATTTTTTTGTCAGTTATCTTTTAAAAAATTGCATATAAATTTAAATAGAATATCAAGTTCAAAAATTACTGGCGAACACATTTACAAATCAACAATTACAAACGAATAATAAATACATAATATAGTATTTTAAATGAAAATTTTAACTCAACCTGGAAAAAATCCATATCTTTGAGTACTATGTGGGAGACTTAAAAATTGCAGGAAAACAAAAATTTCTATTTAACGCTAATTACCCACTTTTCTATTTTACTGTATTTTTTTCTTTTTTTTTTTCAGCTTGATAATTTCGTAAAATCTTACTTTTCTGAAAATGTGTATCAAAAACTTAATGTTTTGATGAAAATTATAAATGTTAGGCCACGTGTGGGATATCTAAATGGCTTTTAATTTAAATACATGTTTTTGAGGTGCATATGTGGGGCATAGGAGCAATGTTTTATCAACATAAATTTTTAGTTTCTAAAAAAACATTTTATTTTAATTTTGCCTAGCATTACAAGTACTGGTTCTCACTTTCAGACATAATCGGCACTTGTTGCCGTTGTTCAAATTATGATTTTTTTTTTTTTTTTTTTTTGGCGTAAAAGGATAAAATATGCGACTTGAAAAATCAACTTTCGATTTTTTTTTGGGGGGGGGGGACCCTTATACACACACACCGTAAGAGGTTTGAACAAAAAACGATTGATAAATTAACTCATCAGAAGACACTATGAAAAATGCCCGTTATCATACTCTCATATACTGTAATGCTGGTATTTATTGTAAGTCCTCCAGAACAGTTCATTTTTTTCCTTTTCTATAACATTTTTAGTAGCTTCTTTTTATTAGGTGAATACTGTCGAAAATTTAAGCCTCGCTAAAATATTTTTATTTTACAATCTTCGGTCTGTTCATATATAATTCACAAAATTTTCAACTTGCGAAATCACCGCTATCTTCATTTTTGCGAAAATAAGTGCTTTTTTCCATAATGGTGAAATATGAAAATTACGATGACAAACTAATGGCGTCAAACAGATAGAACGTATGGCGTCAAAATGAAATGCCTGAGGTCAGCTGGTATTTTTATGAGTCTTATTTCTCATTGCATCTGATGATGTACCTTGTGTAAAATTTACGCCAGTGAAATTCGTTTGAACCTTGATTTTTTTTTCAGTTTATTTAAAAGTAGTTTCCAGAAATCGCTACAAACTACTATTTTTTGTAGTTAACTACTCACTACACTACTTTTTTAAAAAAGTAGTGCGCTACACTACAAACTACTAAAAAATGTAGCTACTACAGTAGCGTCGCTACTTGTAGCGCGCTACTTCCAACCACTGGTCCATTCCCATTGGATGCTGCAGTAATAAGGTTTGTTAATCGATTATTTTTAAATTAGGTAGAGATAAAAGCCCTAATTCTTCAGCTAATGTTATTCAATCAGTATTTTTGGACTTTAGAAAACCAATTTATATCTATTCAAACTACTCAGAACAATATAAATAAGAAATCTTCACTCACAGTTTTCTAACAGACATTTATGCTATTGTGACTGATTTGAATAATGAATCACATAAATAAAAGAAGTACACATAACAAATTGTTAATGCACACAACATGCCTATGTCTTACTCCAAAGGGCTAATGTAAATGGAATGTTTCAACTCTTTTGGTAGTTTTGTAAATCACCACAAGGTTGCGTATTCAAGCTATAGTGTTGCAAATTTAAAAAAATCTTTTAAAAAGTTTTTAACTGACGGAGTGAACCAGGAAAGCCTCAGAAAACTGCATTATTTGAAAAGTTTCATGAGTCCTAAATTCATTAATCAATGCTTGCTCAAGTTCAGTCATGAAATCAATTTGTCAACTTTATTAACAATGAAGTTCATAATTACTATTATTTCATTTTTGGTTTTGGCAGTAATTCAAAAGCTTTTCTCTCCAACCAACAACAGAGCAAGTATAAGAAAATCTAATAATAATAATATAAAACTAAATGTTTTCTGTAAATTCAAATTTCATATTTTAGGTTGACTATGTGATATGGACTGGGGACATTCCTCCACATGATATATGGAATAATACAAGAAAAGAAGCTGTATATCTTCTTCATTCAGCTTCCAAATTGATTCATAAATACCTGGGTCATGTTCCAGTATTCCCAGCATTGGGAAATCATGAAAGTTCCCCTGTTAACAGGTGAAATACTTGACATTTATTTTGCAATTGATACGTTTGTGCTGTATGTGTATATATCGTACATGGAGATTTACCCTCTAATCCACGGAATTCAGCGAATTTCAATCTTTAGATTCATGGACGTCTGTTTTTATGGTTATTTTGCTTTTTTAAAGTTTTCAGAAGTAAAATACTAGGATTTAACTAAAAACCCATGCTTGTAAAAAAAAATATTTTTGCTCAGCCTGCTTTATATTGTTCAGTTTTGGAAATAATTTCACAGAAAACCAATAGCAAATGTTTAGCAATTGCTACACAAGTGAAAGAATGCTTACACTATCCACATAACATTTTCAAACTTTTATACCTGTACTTCCTTTTTTTATTAAAAAAAAAACATGTTGTGATAAATGTTGTCTGAACTAATAGCAAAAGTAACAACTAAGCTTCAATCATTCTTTTATTTTTTTGTGATAAAAAAATATAAAAGTAAAACCATTAAACATGTTTTTCTTTTTTGTTAGTAATTTTTTATTGCTTTGCTTTCTTAGTTTCCCAATTCCCACAATTAAAGGAAATGAATCCATTTCATGGCTATACAATGAAGTTGCTAAAGCTTGGTCACCATGGTTGCCAGATAGTTCATTTACTTTGAAATTGTAAGTATAATTATAACTAAACTAAATGATGCCTTTACACTTCTTGTAAAACTCAGGGAGTGAAATGTTATAAGGTGTATTTTATTATTTTTTAACTTTGGGATGTGCAGGATGACCAGAAAATGTTTGACCAACTTTTGAATGGTGTTAGAGAAGACAAATATAAAAGCATTCGGGGCGGCCCATGGGGAAAAAGTCATTTTTTGACAGCTCATATATTTCATTTTGAAATCTTACATAATTAAAAACTGAGCGTATCTACGTATCTATCTATGTCCGAGTTACTTCTCCCAAACGCCAGTAAACTGACCATCGAACCAGGTATCTTTGGATTTGTAATCTTCCCGTCTTTTTGTTTGGCTATTTAACATAATCTTCCGATAAAAATTAGCGGAGATATCAAGTAAAAACTATAAATTATGATACTTAGATTTTCATAGAAAATTCCTGTTTTTCCAAGTAATTCAATACCTCTTGGGGTACTGGACCAGGAATTGCTCATCTTCTGGTAGTAGGTACCGGGGACCCTGGAGTGTGAATTGTAGTTGCTTAGTTATAAAATTTTGCCAGCTAGATAATTTTTTTTCAAAAAAGAGAAAAAAATTTAGTTATTCTAGTTATACTTTTTTAATTTTTCATCTATTTATACGTGTATAGAAATGCAACAGAAAAACCCATTTAAGGAAAAGAGTAGAATTTCTTTTAACCAAGCAGACAATATTTATTACTGAACTTGCTACACTTTATACAATCACTATGGTGAATGACAACTTCGCTTATTTCCTATTACTTTCGACTGCCGTACCCAACTCCCTCTTGCACCTTTATCTGGCATTTCTGGACATGCATTATGTCATCCTGTAGACTTTAAGCCACAAAATTTTGGTATAAGAGATAATACATGTTTTTATAAGCTTTTTTAAACATATTCTACTTCGCTTTTTCATCTGATGAAAAAATAAGGTCCCATGTTTGAATTTTGAATGTAGCACAAGAGAGTATAGAGAAGAGGAAAATTATCTAAAGTTATGGTCATTTGTTGGGGAAATCAATTTCCTTTGAAGATGTATTTTTTCCTTATTATATTATGTGATTTGTTGATTAATCTTTATAAAAAAAAAGTTTCTCTGATTGACTTTTTTAAACTTTACTATTATTTTTCCAAACCTACTCTATTGCTTTAAATATTGTAAGTAATCTTTATTCTTAGGGTAGTGTATGAAATTAAACAATATACATTTTTATCTTTTATGCTTCTTACTAACACATATGTTTAAAAGTCTTAGCATTTTGGTTTTAGATAACTAGCACCAGTAAATGAATTCTAATCGCCTTCATGTGGCAAGATGCATATTATTATTATCAACATGTTGAGCATGTTTTAGGGTAAATGTTGTCTTTGCTAACAGCTAAATTGTAAAAGTCATTTTCACTCAGTTCTCGGATATAGCATAACTTGTTGGCACCTTTTGTTTTTAGTATTTATGTATATTACAAACTTTTTAGTACAAAAAAGAAGAAGAAAATGTTAGTTGCTTTGTTATTGAAATTAGAAATTGATGCTTACGCTAAGCCTAAATTTTCAGAGTTCATTGCTGCCAGTTTGTGACTCAATAACTCCATAAGTTATAAACGTACACTTAAAAATAAATATTTCCGCATTCTATGAACAAATCTCTATTGGGAAAGAGCAAAGTAAAATTTATTCGGATCTTTTTTTCAATCTGAGATATTAACAAAGATTTAAATTTTGCCAATTTACTTCAGATTTCAAATCACTCTTCTAGCTCTTTTAATGAAAAAATAACATTAAAAATGATTCAGATTGAAAAACTATCTATAACTAACTATCTGCTCTAATTTAGTAATTGTTTATGAATTTCTTGATAACGAAATCGTACTTTAAAAAATATAAAATTTCCGAAAATTTCATTTTTTCCTCTATTTCAGATGTTTTTTTGAAGATGAGGGAATGCTCTAAATTTACTCAATTTTTTTTACGTAACATAATGAAGTCTCTTTTAGATGCTACTAAATTTTAATGATTGGTATCGGCGTATTTTTGTTACTAGAGTAACTTGAACTAAAGGAAAAATTTCATTAGTTACTTCTTTTTATTTTGTAAGTTTAGCAAAACTAACCATTTCTTTCGTGAAATACACCGCCAGCTCAGTCATTTCCTAGCTAATGGGAACTTTTTGCTTTACAGCTAATGGGCGGTAATTTACTGAATACATTTCTTTCGTGTTTCATTTTCTCAAAAGCATGTTTATGAAGTACATGCTGAAATGTACATTTTTTTAAATTGAAATAAATGTCAGTTTTACTTGCTTTTGTATCATTTAGTCGTTTATCAAGTTCTTTGAATTCTCGTTATTTCACATAAGAGTCAATCCATACAGGTTCCACACGGCATAAACTTCTCATTCATGTCCAAATATTTCTAAGTTATCAAATTAAAATAATTATTTTGAAAATTACAATATGTTTTTTCAGTATAATGTATTATATAGGGCACAATGTACGTAATTTAAGAAGGTGCCATGAAGTTTTTACACTTTTTATTTCTGTTTTAGTGTGTGAATTGACTAGCGAAATTGCTTAATTTCAAAGACCTGTATCTTTTTTACAAACCAAATAAAAAAAACAAAATGTATAACATGTATAATACTTGAATGGAATATTCAATTGGCCAGGAAATTTTATTTTTAATTCAATCCTCTTTTGGTTTATAGAAGTCTAAAAATGTCATTTTTGTCATTTTTCCGAATTTTGAGGGGCTGTAATCTATAAAGGGTACACAAACACACAGCAACAGTTACATACTCTATTTAGCATGGTTCCAGTGATTAGTTTTTGCTGTATCTCATTTTGTGTTTCCGTCCCCTACGTGAGTTATCCCCCTTTGAAATGAGTAAAATTTTTACATTTGGTCTTGAACTAACCTGTTGCCATTTTTTTAATTATTAACGTACAGCTACATAACTCAGGATGTAAGACTATCAACTTATGCACTTTAACATCAAAGCGTTAAATTAACTGTCATAAATGTAATTCAAATAGATTTTGGCCAAAATGCAAAGGTCTAAAAGTCCCATTTTTGAATACGAAAATCACTTTTGATGACCTCCAAAAAATCAAAGTTGAGATAAAAAATAAAAGAGGTTTTAAACTTCTTTCATATGCAGCTTTTAGGGATATGAATTTCAAAAAAATTAAAAATGGTCGAGCGTAACCATCCGTCGAACCTGTATGGATTGACCCATAAAACAGAAAGAAAATGCTATTTTTCTGAATTTTATTTTACGTTTGGAAATCAAAAACCAATTTCGAGTTTCTTCAAGCAAATAGTAGAAACACAGCTCTATATTCTTGAAAAATTTTAAAGTTGTCTGAATTTTCCCTCATTTGAATTTTTGTGTGTACGTGAAGTGGAAAATCATCATTTTACAAAATGTCACTAAGTTTAAAACTGATTTTGAAGACAAATGAGTCAAAATACAACTTCAAAAGTAAGGTATTTCTTTTATGATACTTAGCACAGTATTGGGTATTAATTTCATCAAAGCTAATGCATTCCTTAAAGATTGAGATTAAAAAATAAAATGCTTAATTATGAGAAAATTGAAATATTTTCAGTTTTTGAGACTCGGTTAAAAGTTAACTATAATAACTTTGAAAATTTTACTGATATCAGATTGATTACCCTACTCCATAGATTGCAAAAACATATAACTTTTATGTTTTCATTAAATAGTTAACAAGATACAAGCCATCAAATGTGCAACATTTAGCATTTATGAGAATGCTGTTCAATTTGACCAATTTTCAATCGCATGTAACTATTTAAATAAAAATTTTAAGCAAAAATATTTTAGATATTTTTATACAGGCATAAAATATCTGTATATCAAATATCTGTATATCAAAATAAACCTGTATACCAAATTTCATAAAAATCTGTTACCATGCGGCCACCACTTTTTTGCGAATTTTTCTGATTTCGCATGGAATGACCCAGATGCAGTGCGTCTATGGATGAAACTTTTTGAAGCTCTCATAACAGAGGGTTAATACATGTAACATGAAACGTATCTATTTTAAAAATACATTTAAAGTTGAAATAAATATTCATGCTGATTTATTTATTTTCAGAGGTGCATACTACTCTGTTTTAGTGAATCCTGGTTTTAGAATTGTTTCAATTAATATGAATTACTGCAACAGTTTGAACTGGTATGTATTTTCATGTAATTAATTTCGGTTGTAGCTTTATTATTAGATTTGTTTGTAGTCGATTCCATCTGATTCAATGAAAAAAGTTTTATATGGATGCCTCAGTTGCCAAATCGATTGACTCCACTTATTAAAAAAAAATTCTTGTTTCTGCTTTAATAGTGCTTTATCAATGCTTAGCATGTGAATTTATATTAAAGTTTTGGTTCAGTACATTTCTGACCATGTGATGGCAGAAAATGTAACACGAGGGATTATTCACTCCTATGGATAACACTATCTTCTTCATCGCTTTTCTTGACATTTTGTTTTATGGGGTTAATGGATTTGGCACGTGAGGCAGTTAGTCTTGTGTTAAAGTAATTGTACTTTTGTATGGCATTTATCATTTATAATAGAACTAAAATATATTTCTAGGTGGCTTTTGCTGAATTCAACAGATCCTACCAATGAACTTTCTTGGTTGGTTTCAGAACTGCAGAAAGCAGAAATTAAAAATGAAAAGGTAATGCACCAGTGGCGCAGCAATGGGGGGGGGGGTGAAAACATTCTCCTAAGCCATTGGTTTTAACATAAATCCAAATTCTAATACAGTAGTTCATCCATATGAAACAGCTGTTTTGATTAAAAAATTCCCTTCAGAAGGTATTTTTGATTAAAAAAAACCCTCCAGAAGGTATTTCTGGCTGCGTCCATGTAATGCACATTATATAAAACTGAAAAGTAATTTATTAAATTTTCAGAGCTGATATGTTGGAAATGCCTTAACTTTCCTTAATGTTATTAAAGTAATTTTCAGGAAGACTTAAATTTAATTTATATAGTTAGAACTTTTTGGGGGAAAAAAGCTAAACAAGTGATGAACACATTCGTTATCTTTTCATCCAATCCATGATACAATAATGCCCCATTATTTTCCCCCTTAAGGCTCCTACTCAGTATCCATCTATGCTGTCAAGAGGATATTTCCTGCAACGTAGCCATCATTGGAAGCAAAAAATTTCTATTAGATTTTTTTACTTCATTTTATTCAAAGTTGTGAAATGACAAAATATTTTTGGCCTTTGGTTTCCATGGAAATTATGAAAAATAAGTAAAACTAGTGCATAATTTAATAAGCCTGCTAAGAAGACATGTGGCTTTTGCATGAAATATTTTTCTCTTATTCACCTGTGGGTAACAATATAATGTTGATCCTGCTTTGTGATTTAAGACAAAGCAAGATCAACATTGCCTTTGCAATCCCTTGCTTAAGGAACACTATAGTTTCTAATCCATTATTACTCTCATTCTTCTAGATCAGAACTTCCCAAAGGTTATAGCCTTTTTACGAAAATTTATACTGTGGCCTCTTTTGTGAAATTTTATTACTGTGATCTGCAGACCACAGTTTGCGAAGCCCTGTTCTAGATGTTAATTATTTACTCTGAAGATAAGTTTAGTTCAAAGCAGCATTATGTTTGTTTATTTCTGCAAATACTTTTGTTTTTAAAGTTTTTGTACAATTATTACACTTGTATTTATAAAACATTGTTGCACTTGTCAGAAAATGCTCAACACAGAAACTATTTTCTTGCCTAAATATGTGTGCTAGAGAAAGTATTTGCATTTGTTTCTGATTTTTATATTTTTTCAGGTTCACATTTTAGGGCATATTCCACCTGGTGCTGGTGACTGCTTGCCAGTATGGAGTGCCAATTTTAACAAAATAATCAATAGGTAAGTTAATTTTGTGAAAAACTACATCAACTAGTGCATAACTGTTAAAAATAATTGTATAGTAATATTATATTAGTGTGAAGATTCAGCAAAATAAAGAGTGAACTTGAATTCACTTGCTCATATCAGTAAATGATTGGTGGCTTTTTAACCCCCCCCCCCCCTTCAGTTTTAGTTGTTTTATTGTAGTAATTGCATCCAATATGTGTCTTTGTAAACTAAGTTCTCCCTAAATTCATTAGTTTAACAAAAGTAAAAATTGTATGTTTAATTGTAGTTCTGCATGAATTGATTTTTTTTTTTTTTTTTGAAACTTACTTTACGACCTGTAAACATTATTACTTGTTTATTTTAGGTATGAGAGTACCGTTACAGCGCAATTTTTCGGTCACACTCACAATGATGAGTTTGAAATATTTTATGATAAATCGGGCCCTAAATCTCGACCTGTGAGTATTGGTTACATTGGTCCCAGTGTAACTACATATGATGGACTCAATCCTGGTTACAGAATTTATACTGTTGATGGAAACTACCCAAAAAGTTCGAGAGTATGTATCAGAAATTAATATTATTTGACTTGTTGTTTTTGAAAATAATTCTAAATTTAATGTGACATTTGCTAGAAAAAATCTTTTGTTTTGATGATGCATATGTTTCAAATAATTCTTCATTCAATTAAATTTTGAACGCATTTTTTGACATGTATCTACACTATTAAAATCTGATTGTTTTTATCCATGTATGGGTATGTCTGGCAAAAGGTTGCTTCTGAGTGGTTCTTGGTTGTCACAGAACTTGATAACAGTCATGTGACAATGATACCAAGCTTGACTACAGTAAAGTCGCTAACTTGGCAATCTCTTAAATTTCTCTCCAAGGCTCCATAAAGATATGATATCATCAGCTGCTGCGGGCAGCTAGATGTGCTGGAGATGACTAGTTTTGCTTTGACTCAACTAAAATCCACCATTTAGGGAAGGGATTTTTAGAGCCAACACCGCTCCTTGCTTTTGGAGTATAACATTTGTATGTGTATGTATTTTGTTATTTTTTCATGCAGTATGTATTGAGCATATACAGTAGGGTGTGTTGATTTTAACTTTTTAAAAAAATCGAAAATGCCTGTAGTGGGAAAAGTTGTGTATTGGCATCAAATGTTCGTGTAAAAAATTTTTTGGAAATCAAAATACATTTAGATCCCCTGCCAGTCCCTTGAAATTTCGCCAAATGTGTAAAAATTGATTTTTTTTAATCACCTGTGGTGTGAAAAGTTGTGTATTGACATGTAATGCTCGTTTTAAAAAAACGGTGATTAAAATATGCTAAGATCCCCAACCAGATCCCTGAAATTTTGCCAAGTATGTAAAAAATGACATTTTAAAAAATAATAATAATAAAAATTATCTTTTTTAGTCGCTTGTGGTGGAAAAAAACTGAATAGTAAGACCCTTATATTCAGTAAATTACCGCCCATTAGCCAGGGCTAAAGCAGAAATACGTGAAATACACCGCCAGCTCAGTCATTTCCAGCCGAGGACAGCAGTTTCGTGCTTATTAGCACTCATCAAACGTCACTCGTCTGATCTGCTAATTCTATATTAGCTACCAGTTTGTTTGGCACTCTTGGCTTCCTTAAGAGGTTTTCCATCTCCAGCTCAGTCACTTTCCTATGCCGGGCTGATGAGTGCTAATAAGCACGAAACTGCAGTCCTCGGCTGGAAATGACTGAGCTGGCGGTGTATTTCACAGTAAGACCCTTTGTTTGTGAACAAAATCACTATTATATCATATATACTTAAAGCCTCCACCAAGCCTTCAAAATTTACGTAATTTGCTATTTTTTAGCTGTTTCTGCTTAGTTTGGATACCAGTGACAAATGGTGCGGTTGTGCAGAATACATTTATTTTTCTTATTCTGTGATCTAATGAAACGATTTCCATCACCCACCACCCGTCTCAAAAATCGATCTGTTCTTGGCACTTATCCATGCAAATACAAACTGTATAGACATCAGTTGTCCACCAAACCACCAGGTAATCTGTCTCATGCAAGGTTATTTGCAACAGCAAGCAAATTGCTTGCTGTTATATATTGGTATAAAAGAGCCGTCATATGAAATAGAGACTAGACTATTGTTGAATACATTGTAAAAGTGTATACAAAAGTTTGGTTTCTCATTAAACTGAGCCTTCATGCACATCATTTTTGGAAAGTTGTCCACTATACAAGATCCTTCAGGGATGATCTGAAACTAGGAGTTGATCATGTTATTCAAAAGGAATAGTTTTTGGTGTTATCCAAAAAAAAACCTGCTGATTACCATGAGCATATCATCCTCTGAAGAAATTAGGCCACAAAGCAATCCTGAAGACCCAAACTTTTACTAATGCAACTGTAGGTGATTTTGCCATTTCACCACTCAATTTTCCAGCAAAAGGCTACACAGAATTGATTGTTTAGCAAAATTGTACTCTTTAAGATCCCCCACGGTCCAAATAGATACCTAAAGCGGAACTTGAGAAAATGCATGAAACAAGTAAAGGAGTATTTAAATTTGCACAAGAGGTCAAAACAGTAGTTAGGTTTGTGGCAGAAGCATATTCATTTGTTTGTGGAGCAACAAGTCGTGATGGATTTATATGTAAAACATTGGTGTCTTGAAAATAAGTTCCGAAAATTTAAAAGCAGAGCAGTATAATGTGTAAAATTTCGATGTTACAAAAAAAAAATCTGTGCCTAAATTTGTGTGCTTGGGGAGGGCACTATGGTGAAGTTCTAATGCAGACATTTCCTCAAGGCGAATTCTAAGATATGTTCCCCTAATTTCGGGAAAACAAGCGAAGAGCTGCTGTAAAACAGCGACGCAGGTGTCGCATGAACGGTCCCTCGGTGCTGTCATCATTTACACTTTAGTTTTAATTCAAAAGAATTATATATTGTTATTATAAGAAAAGAAACTGTTGAAATGGCTTTAATTTTGAAAAAAAGGTGCATAGATTTTGCTTTAAAAGATCAAAACAATAAAAACTCTGCAAATCTCCCAAATTTCACCGGCCGAGGGGGCGGTAGGGGGGGGGCTTAAATATAGTACAATATCAATATTTTTTTTCATGAGCCAAAAATCTTACTGGGCAAACATTTTCACCACAGATGATTTAAAATAAATATGTGTAAGAAATTTAAAGAATATTAATGTCAATTTTCACATATTTGGCGAAAATTCAAAGGTCTGAATGGGGTTCTAAATATGTTTTGATTACCAACATTTTTTTAATATGAACATTAGATGTCAATGCGCACTTTTCTCACCACAGATGATTAAAAAATATATACGCATAAACATTTTTCAATTTTAAAAAGTATAATATTTTTTTACATATTTTGCGAAATTTCAAGGGGTTGACGGGGGATCTAAATATATTTTGGTTTCCAAAAAATTTTTTTCACGAACATTTGATGCGAATGCACAACTTTTCGCAATACAGGAGATTTCAATTTTTGAAAAGAATAAAAATCAACCCACCCTAATGTACAATTAGACGCTAATTTAACAAATTTCGCAATTTAGCGAATTTTATTTTTCCTCGACTAAAATGAAAGCAAAAACCCCTGTTTGACAAATAATAAACCCCAAATTAACGAATTATTTGAACAGCCAAAAAAAAAAAATTTTTTTTTGTCAATTTGAGCTAGGAAATATTGGACTGTTTTTCAAATGGCATATCTATATTGTCCGAATCAGAATAACGCTTTTAATGGAATCTGCAATTTTTGACGGACGAGAGGGCAACCAATGAATAGCGTTCTGATGCAGAAAGCGATGATGAAACTCCCATTAACTGACCCATTAAAACTGTTACTTTTTCAAATGCCTTACATGGCCTGGAAGCTAAATATGTATCTCATGATTCATGAAGCAGGTTGGAAAGGACACAGTGTTTTCTTCTCTCCATAAAGTTGAAAGAGAACTATTTTGAGTCAAGTATCAAGGAAGTTGTCAAACAGCTATCACTCAGTACTTTAAAGTTTCAAATTAACTAGTGTGTAATAATTCGTGGAATGCTGAACAAAAAGTGTACACTTTTTTTTTTGGTTATTTATGCGCAATTGCTTATTAGGGCTTATAGATAAAGTAGGTGCAATTTGTTTTCACACCCCGATATTACGAATAACCCCGATTTAACGTATAAAAGTTTCGATCCTGATGAATTCGTTAAATTGGGGTCTGACTGTACCAATTCATCCTACCCCTTTCCCGATCCAAAAAAAAAATGAAATATAGATCCTTCAAGCTAACAACTAATTTTATCCTTTTTTTTAAATGTAAAGTATGCTAACATTTATTGATATATATTTCATAACGAAAATAATTTATCAATAAAAATGCTCGTGGTATGAAGAAGTTTACTGTTATGAAAATCTTATTATCTCGCTATTGTAGCTATTATCATTAGAACAAATTGCTTTAATATTTATACACAGAGATGACCGATGCCTGTTCTCTATTGCACATCAGTGGTGTTCCCATAGGGTATACTCCATATATGCCATATACTCTCAAACATTTTTTAGATAGATAGCGTTGGTTGAGCATGGCGGGCTACGTGACCTTTTGAATAGTAGAGCCGCTTACTCTTCGTTGTGAGTTCGCAATAAAATATACTTGCAATAACTATACTGAACATTTATTACAACACACGAACGTAACATTTAACATAAATTCAGAAATAAATATAACTTAGAATGATCGGGATATTTTAGAAAGAAAAGAATGTGATGCAGCAACGCTGCTTGACTTATCGCTCTCAGTAAACTTTTTGTTCCATCAAGAAACTTAAATTTTAACGTTGCCACTCACGCAAGCAATGAAAATTATAATAATTAAATTAAAGTCCTAGGCTCAGCTGCAGACGATAAGAACTACCATACTCCCCCTCATTGGAAAAATGTCCAAAACTAAGTCTAAGTTGGTAGGGGAGCAATCTTAGTTATTGGTCTTTTAAATGTTCCTGATGTAGTTTTCACCTGAACAACTCTTACAGCTCCATCATCTCCAGGAAAAGTTTCCATAACTCTTCCTAAACTCCATTTCTTGGGATGTTTGAGATCTTCTTTTAACAACACCAGTTGTCCAGTTTTTATATTTGGGTTAGATGACTTCCATTTACTTCTCTGCTGTAACTGTGTGAGATACTCAGCACTCCATCGCCTCCAGAATCCTTCGCGAAGAGCTTGAATCAACTTAAATCTTGAAGTGTATGATAGCGAATTTTCTGCATGATAAGACTCAGGCATTGCTAGGAGCGGTGCTCCAATCAGAAAGTGACCCGGTGTTAAGGGATCAAGGTCGTTTGGATCACTACTAAGAGGAGTTAGTGGTCTTGAATTCATACATGCTTCAATCTGAATAATTAAAGTTGATAATTCTTCATAATTAAGCACTGCTGATTTACATACTTTGAAAAGATGTTGCTTCATTGATTTGATGTTAGACTCCCAGATACCTCCAAAATGAGGTGCACTGGGTGGGATGAAATGCCAGTTAATAAACAGTTCTGAAGCAAAGTCCTGAACTGATGCTGATTTAAGAATTTCCATTTGACTGTATAAATAGTTTCTTGCACCTTTAAAGTTAGAGCCGTTATCAGTATATATGTCTGAAGGTTTTCCTCTTCTCGATATAAATCTTCTGAGGCACGCTAAGAATGAATCTGTACTTAGTTCGGACACAACTTCAAGATGAACTGCTTTTGTCGTGAAGCAAATGAATAAAGCAATGTATGACTTTGTGGTAACCCTTGTTCTCTTGAGATTTGGCTTTGTTATTATCGGCCCTGCAAAATCTATACCCGTTTTGAGAAATGGTCTGGAAGGAAGAACGCGATCTTTAGGTAAATCTCCCATAATTTGGCACATGATTTTCTTCTTCATCTTGAAGCATGTCAGACAACGCTGAATATTTCTTCTGACTTTATCTCTTCCTGATATCAGCCAAAACCGCTGTCTAATGAGAGAGAGTACAACTTGTGTTCCTCCATGAAGAGAGAGTTTGTGATAATAATCAATAATTAAATCCGAAAGGTGATGATTTTTAGGAAGTAGCATTGGATGTTTTTGATCATTTCACATATTAGAGTGTTTAAGTCTGCCGCCAACTCTTAAAATACCGTTTTTGTCAAGAAAAGGATTCAATGATATTAAGGAACTTTTAGCTGGCAAACTCCCTTTAGTTTGAATAGCATGAATTTCCGATTTGAATTCTGAATCTTGGACCAACTTTACAATGCGAGTTGTGGCGTCAAGTAATTCTGATGTCTTAAGAGAACCTACTTTCCGATTATTTTTGTCACATTTTGCATTTTGAATAAATCGTACGCTATAAGCAACTACTCTAGAAAGCTTACTCAGCGAAGAATAGTTATGAATGAAGTTTAACTCGCCTTCTACTTGATTAGAATAACTTGCCGTTTTCACTGACACTTCTGAGATTTTTTCTTTTTCCAAAGCTGAATGATTTTGTGGAGGGATAACTATTGGCGAATCTGAAAGCCAAGAAGGACCTTTCCACCATAGTGAATGATTAAGAAGTTTTGAAGGCATGAGTCCTCTTGAGGCACAATCACAAGGGTTCTCTTTGCTTACAACGTGATGCCAGGCATCGACTTGAGTATTAGTATGAATTTGCGATATCCTATTAGAAATGAAGGATTTCCATTTATGAGGTTCGGAATTTAACCAATCAAGCACTATTTGGGAATCCGTCCAAAAGAATGACTCATCTACTTGAATGGCAAGATTTTCAACTACATTCTTGTAGAGTTGGCTTAACAATACAGCTGCACACAGCTCCAAACGAGGAAGCGTTATTGTTTTTAGTGGTTCGACTCTGGTTTTCGTGGCGATTAAACTAATCTTGACTTTCTCGTCTTCAAATTCTGATCTCATGTAAAGGACAGCAGCAAAAGCCTTTTGGGAAGCATTGCAAAAGCCATGAATTTGAATACATTTTACTGCAGAATTTTGGATGAAGAAATGTCGTGGCATTTGAATATTTTCAAGTATCGGAAGCTGTGAAGCAAAACTTGTCCATTCTTTAAGGATACTGTCTGGGAGTGGATCATCCCATTTTGACTTGCATAACCATAATTTCTGCATCATAATTTTAGCTAAAACTGTAGAGGGTGAAATGAAACCGAGGGGATCATAAATTCTAGCAATGCTTGACAATAATTGCCGTTTTGTGGTGACTTTTTGAGCTGGATTTAAATGAATCGCAAATGTGTCTTGATTTGGATCCCACTGAATGCCAAGAAGTTTCACTGACTGATCTTCAGCAATATTTATAGACTGTTCTGTTCCTTTTAGTTCAGGAGGTAATTTTGAAAGAATACTTTGTTCATTTGATATCCATTTTCGAAGAGTGAATCCACCTCTTCTCATTAGATTAATTAAATCACTCATGAGATTTTCAGCTTCCTGAATTGAATCGGCTCCTGTTAATAGATCATCTACGTAAAAGTCCTTGTCGCTAACTTTTGAGGCTTTAGGAAAATTCATCTCTTCATCTTCAGCAAGTTTTTTAATAGTTATTATGGCTAAATACGGTGTGCAAGCAGTTCCGTAAGTCACTGTCTTCAATCTATAGTCTTCAATCTTTTGATCGGGATTTTCTCGCCATATAATTCTCTGAAAATCAGAATCTGAATGTGAGACAAGAATTTGTCGGAACATTTTTTCGATATCAGCCGCAAGAGCTATGGAGTGTATTCTGAAATTTGATAGAATATAAAATAGATCAGTTTGGAGTTTGGGTCCAGCATGCAAAACATCATTTAGCGAGATGTTTGTTGATGATTTAGCTGATGCGTCGAACACAACTCTTAATTTTGTGGTGTGCTATGTTCTCTAATTACTCCGTGCTGTGGCATATAAAAGCACTTGCGATCTTCTACTATGATCTCTTCTGTTTGCACTAATTCCATGTGGTTTAAGGATAAATATTCCCTCATGAAATTCTTTTATTGATCATACATGCTAGGATTTTGGATTAGTTTCCTTTCCAACGACAGAAATCGTGCAACCGCTTGATCTCTCGAATTTCCAAGACTTGGTTCTTCCTTGAATGGCAGTTTGACTTCATATCTTCCAGTGTCATCTCTAGTTGTAGTTTCTGAGTAAAACTTTTCACAGTTTGCGTCTTGAATGCTTAACTTTTCTTTCTGAGGAATAGATTCCAATTCCCAGAATTTCTGAAGAACTTCATCAATTTTTACACTGGAATGGTGACTCAATTTGGTATTTTCTGTACCTTCATACAACTTGGACGATACCCTTCCTGAGAGAATCCAACCTAACTTTGATTGAATAGCAGTAGGTGTGTCTTTTCCACCACTTATCTTGCAACCTTGAATTATGTCAAAAAATACATCTGCACCTAATATCATGTCTATGTTTCTGGAGATGTAGAAATCAGGATCTGCTAACGTCAAACTTTCAATGTGTGACCATTTATGACTAGAAATAAGGAAATTTGGTAATTTCGTAGTAAGTTCTTTAACTATTAGTGCTTTAGTAGAAAAGGTTTCTGAATTAAACCGTGGAGTAAAGTTTAAATTTACTAAGTAATTGGACTTTCCAGCAACTTGATTACCAGTTCCTATGACTAAGTGATTAGTTGAAAATGTTTTTAGATTAAGTCTATTACAGCATTCTTCAGTCATCAATGAGGTTTGAGAACCACAATCAAGTAAAGTTCTACACAGTTGCCAATGTCCTTGAGAATCCTTGACTTTGACTAAAGCTGTAGATAGCAGAATATTGCACGAATTATTCAGACCAGTTAAAGCTAGTCTGCTGGACTGAGAATTATTAACTTGAACTGAATCACTTGACCTCTGTGCAGAATTATCGACTGAAAGGTTCGATTTGTATGAAGAATCATGTAAGAGAGTGTGGTGTCTTTTAGAACAATCTTTGCAGTGAAAAGTAACTTTACACTTCGAAGTATCGTGATTAGCTCTCAAGCAGTTAAAGCAAAGTTTATTCTTCTTCGCTAGATTCCACCGTTCTTGAGTGCTCAAATTTTTGAATTCTGAACATTTGAACAATGCATGATCTAAATTGCACAATACACAACTTCTACGATTTACGTTTGTTACGGAATTATAGCTAACTGACTTCTTGGATTTCAAAAGTTCCTCTTTGGGATAGTTTTCTTTGCAGGTTTTCATGCTTCTGGCATGCTTTTCTAAAAATTCAATAAATTTCTTATACGATGGAATTTCTTCATCTTCTAATGTGAGCTCCCACTGTTTTCGGATATTATCATCTAAGCGTTTTTCGAGAAATTGAATAATGATTAATTCTGAAAGTTTGTCTAACTCAAATCCCAACGTTTTTAGATTACGAATTGCTTCATTGCAAGAATCCAAAATATCCCGAAGAGATTTAGAGGTCATCAATTTGACTGGTTTAATGCTAAATATTTTCGAAACTAAAGCATATGATAACTCTCTTTTGTTGTCATAACGACTAATTAACGTTTCCCAAGCTTGAGAATAATTATTTTCTGTGATAGGAAAGCCCTTTATTAGTCGAGCAACTTCTTCTGTAACTGATGCATGCAAGTATTGCAATTTTTGTAGTTGACTTAAATTAGAATTATCATGAATAGTCGAAATGAAAATTTGTTTAAAGCTAATCCAATTACTTATATTTCCGTTAAATGCTGGAAGATCGAATTTAGGCAAATTTATGCTCGTACTTGTTTGAAAAGGTCCACTTCGCGATGGTAATGTAGACCGATTATCTTTCTCAAAGTCAAGCTTAATTTTTTCAATTCTGCTTTCAATATCGAACTGAAGATTTAGAATTTTATCTGAATATTCTTGGCTAGCTTCTATTTCATTTTCGAATTCATCCATATCTTCGATTAAGTTTTCAACTTCTGCATCAGCGACTTGAATTTGATTTAGCTTACTATTTAATTGCAGCTTGAATGTGCTTAAATCTTCCACAGTAGCGTCTTCATTATTTAACTGCTCAGAAATTTTATTCAGTAGCTTAGTTGTTACCGCGCGAATAGTAGCTCGTTTCTTTTTTGCTTTTTCATACGCAGATGCAGCTTTAGAAGTCATGGTTTATCACAAAATGATAGATAGAATGAGAATAAATAGAATAGAATGTCTCTATATCATGCAATAAAGTCTAATAGAATAGAATGTGTATCTTCGGTTGTAAACCAGGGTTAAGAACCTTTTCCGAGAATTACAACAAAATGTATCAACATTCAAGAATGATTTTTCTGATAAACGTTTCTTATACACTTCACTCAGAATAGAATATCAACAATTTCAATGAATAAAAGTCTCAGTTTCATTTATAGCACAAATGAATTAGAATAAAAATGTTCATGGGAATTTGCATTCGAATAAGAATCAAATGTCCGTTATTTACGTTTTATGCAATGTCCTACATTTGCATTTTTCATTACAAGAGATTTTAAAATATCGTACCTTATGAAAAGGATTCCATGAATCATAAACGAAACATCAAAATCCTCACTAGTGGCTCCAAAAATGGTTGAGCATGGCGGGCTACTTGACCTTTTGAATAGTAGAGCCGCTTACTCTTCGTTGTGAATTCGCAATAAAATATACTTGCAATAACTATACTGAACATTTATTACAACACACGAACGTAACATTTAACATAAATTCAGAAATAAATATTACTTAGAATGATCGGGATATTTTAGAAAGAAAAGAATGTGATGCAGCAACGCTGCTTGACTTATCGCTCTCAGTAAATTTTTGTTCCATCAAGAAACTTAAATTTTAACGTTGCCACTCACGCAAGCAGTGAAAATTATAATAATTAAATTAAAGTTCTAGGCTCAGCTGCAGACGATAAGAACTACCAAGCGTATACCCTCAAGCTTCATACATTTTCATATTATGATCTACTATGTATATAATCACATACACAAACTGCATAATGGATTACTGGGAGTAATAGACTCCCAGTAATCCATTCATACTGGAAAATCTTCAGACTTTCCAGATCGAACCAGATGGAGAAAAGATCTCCATCTTCATACTCAGAAAAATTGATGGGAACATCACTGTTGCAGATACTTTGCCTATGCAATATGCCTTGCATTTATACCCTTTGCAACCCCCACCCCCTGTAAAATGTTGAATTGACTGGCATAAATATATGAATATATCAAAAATCTTGATAACTGGAGAGTGATGTATCAAGCTATTAAAATTCCGATATCGCCCAGCTCTAGTATGAAGTAATTCTTACTTATTTCATGGGGAAAACAACCTATAATGTAACGTACTGATGAAGTGTACCAAAGGCAGGGGAAAAGATGTAGAAATAGTAAACTGGTAGTAGATAACGTAGTAGACTAAAATGCATGTTGAAAATGTTCAACACTAATTTGTTTCACGTACACTAATTCACAACTTTTGTTAGTTGAAAGTTTTAAGTTTTTGTATATTTTGGCTACTAACTGCCCTGGTTGGTCTGTCCTGTTGAAAATGATACTAAAATAATTAGCTGTTTATATCTAGTAATAAAAGTATTTGAATAAATTTGTAAAATATTTAAATTTTTTGTGTATTACTTAATACCAAAACTAGCAAAATTGATTATAATGGAAGAAATAATCTATATCAGGGCCTCTGTAAACAAACTGTTGTTTCCATTTTCTTTCACTCTAGAAATAAACGTTCCACACACTGGCTTATCTTAAAATTTCTTTTCTCCTCTCTTTTTTTTTCAGAAATGAATTTTTTTTAACTAATAGAAAGTTTATTTTATGTTCATTTTAGGTTGTTCTGGATCATGAAACTTATTACATGAATCTTACTGAAGCTAACTTGTACAACAAACCTGTATGGAGATTTGAATACTCAGCTAAGAAAGCATACAATTTAACCTCATTGCTGCCTACTGATTGGGACAGTTTAACATATCGATTTTTCAAAGATGATGAACTCTTCCAAAAATTTTACAGGTAACTGATTGTTTTGTCATTTTATTTTCAATTGTGATATTTTTTAATTGGACAACATTTGCTAATTTTTCTTCCAAATCTATGTTCATGCAAGCAGAAGTGTTGATTTATGCCTTTATTATTATTTATTTATTTTCATTTTTTATTTATTTTTTGCTTTAAGATTGAAAACTCAAGTGTTATTTACTTTTAGACTTACTTTTTACTTTTTTTTTTTTTTTTGAATTTACATTCTGCTAATGTTTCAATCATATTAAACATTAGACATTCTTTCGCTACATGCAAGTGTTGGATGACAAATTTTATTTGTTATTCTAATAATTTGTTTATTTAATTTATGTATTGTGAACTTGATTTTAGTAATTAATAGATTATTGGTATATTTTTTTTGGAAAACTGCCCACTGTTATTTAAGTATTCTGTGTTTTGTTAGGTGATGTGTGTATTTATATGTTTTGTTTTGTAGTTATATCTCTTATTTGAACCTTTTTTCTAAATTTCTAATTTCAGATTCTTTTATAAAATGTCGGATTATCCTGTGGAGCCCTGTGATGAAACCTGCAAAAAAGAATATTTGTGCAGACTCAGAAGAGGAAAGTCTGATGATCCTCTTATTTGTTGAGAATTTTGGATTGAGAAACTGCAGAGATTAAATTAAACTTAGACAATCTTTCAGTAATAATAATGAAATGTCCTATCATTTTTCTTTTAATAACTAAAAATTATTGGCAAACCATAGATACATTCTTAAAATTAAATTAGGAACAATAAAAGTAGCTATTTTATCTAATTTCTTATTTGAATTTAAAAGGTCTAATATCTTATCAATTTTTCAAATCCACAGTAAACTTGATATTAGAAAATATAAACTAATCCAATATGTTTCAATCTATCTACTTATCAGTTTAGAAAGAGAAAATTGAATAAAATAGAGTGCAATAGATGAATAGTAAATTGAAGAAAAATGTTTTAAAAGATGATTCTAGACTTGAATTTCTTTAAAACTTAAAAGCAATTTGTGAATAAGATAAAGAAATGTTTAAAAAACATAATAGTAATTTGTATCATTTTTATTTGTGTGTTATGTTTTGATTTTCTTTTTGTGATCTGTGTTTATTTTTATTGAACTTCATTTTTTCATATAAAAATCTGTTATACATTCATTTTCCTAGTCTGCATTTTTCTTCTTCTTCTTTTTTTTTTTTTTTTTTTTTTTTTTTTTTTGTATCAAACATGCATTTTTGCTCATTTTTTGAAGTTTCATGTATTGTTTATAGTATGTAAATAATGTATAATATGTTACATATAGAAAAGTATTATATATTTCACGTTTGTGCATTAAGAAGTTTATTTTGTTACATGATGCTCATTAAAATATACTTTGTCTGAATGGAGTAGTTTAATTACATTGCTTTTCAACCGTTTCTTCTGATACAATTCATTGCTCAAGTTTCTCTTTGATATAATGATCCAAGAAGTCATTTTAAATATTGTTAATGTAGTCATGAAGGAAATCAGAAATTGCAGTATTTCCACATTATAATCAAACAGTTCAGGTGGCAGGAGCAGCATGTACTCTTCTGAAGATTTCAATAATTGGTTATAAATATGTTCAATTAATGAGAAATCAGTTTCACATAAGAAGGAACTCAAATTCCAATTATTTAAAAAAATATTTTTCCAATCTGTAAAGTTTATGCAATAAATGATGAAGTCATTAAGTCTGTCTTTCCCTTCATCATAATCCTTTTGATTTTGTTTATTTTCTTCTGCTAAAATGGCCTGGCTTATGTTTTGAAGGGTGCTTGACATTTTGTTTCCTTGCTGTGACTCATTTAACACCAAATTTGATCCATAATGTTCTACAAGGTCTGGAAAAATAAATATCTAGTTTAAATTTTTTGAAAAAAATAATCAGTTGTCTATAAATATTTGTTCTAATTGAATTTGTGCAAATTTTTGCAAACTGTTTCTTATAACAACCTATCTTCATTTAACTCTATACACAGAAAAGATAAGACTGAATGTAAACAAACCAGTTGCCAGAAGATTTGACACGTTTGGGGATTTTATCTGGGATTAAAAAAAAAAAAAAACAACCAATAAAGATTAATCAATAGTATTTGTGTATGTAGTCAGCTTGGCACCAGTTTTTTCGTGTCCAAGCCAAGCACGTGGTTGAGGTCGACAAATTGTGTTTCTTTTTGTACATCTAGTCGACCTTTCCTGTGAGCACATTATAGCTCTGCACTGTGTTAAGACATCAGAGCAATTTTTAGTTCATTCAAAGATCTGTACTGTTTTACTCTGATTTGGAAAGCCACTTGTCAATTAGGATGAGCACAAATACGGTTTAAAACCTCAAATCCATCAATCAAGGGACCAACACAGTTCTGAATTGCAGAGTTTGCTGAATTTGATATGGTACCTAAAATTTCAACACTGCAGACATTAAACATTTAACGATCGCCTTAAGTGGTATTTTAGAAAGTGTACATAGTCTTTGAAATAATCAGTGCATATATTGCTTGACATAGAGAAACTATTTGCCACTAAAATTGATCCACTAGGGAATCTTATGCCCTCTATGGAAAACGCCATTATCATTGAAATAAAACTGTGTTTTTACATCCAAAAACTCCTCTTCTTTGCATTGGGGAAAAAAGGGTTCCTTGAAGCACATGCCTGCAGTTCTCTGAATTTGTGCTATTGAACATTTTCTTTTCTTTTTTACCATTATCATTATTAATGAAAATTTTGATATTAAAAGCTTTGTTTTCTCTTAAAACTTAAATATTCAATAGAAATGAATGATATTTTGCTCTTTATATAGTCTGTATATAAAAAATGAAATTTCTTAGATACTATTGTATGAAAAAATATGGACTGAATTTAGATTTTGTAACATGCAGACAGAAATTCACTTATTAGACTTTTTTTTTTTATTTAGCTTTTTTGACGTAGGGTAGATTGAATTTTCATTTTGTTCCAATGGTAATGCATATTGTAATTTAATTCTTCCCAATAAATTTCTCTAATAAGGGACCATACAGACACATATGCCCATTCACTTGCACAAAACTTACTGAACCCACTTTCTCAAACTTGACATGCGTGTTTTTTACGTTGTCATTTAAGTTTTATGTGTAAAAAAATGTCCAGAAATTACTGCAAAGCAGTTGTTATTGTTTTACTTATGCCACTCGGGAACCTGAGCCCGAGTACAAGAGATTGTAAGGCAGAGGGGTACAGCTTTCGTGTAATCGAGCGCTATTTCTAGGTGGAAGTCTGATTTGACTCGGACAACACGATACATAGCACCACCATCTATGGACATTTCAGTAATATACAACCAGACTTGAAACCGAATAACTTCTGACCCAACACTTCCAGAGGTATAGTTTCGCTTGGAGAACTTTGTGACCACAAGCATATTTAACGTCCCTCAGTCACCAACAGTGGATCTTCGACCGGCTAAAATCGAACCAGGGCTTATGGTTCTTACTTTAATGGTAAATAGATAACAATGTTTGGCAAGTAGATTGTATAAAATGAAAGAAAACATAGAAATGGTTATAATTGCAAAACATTACCTTCATCGTTTGGAACTTTATAAGTTAAATCTTTTAAATAAGTTGTTTGATTATCTTCATGCATCAGCGAGCAGACATTATCGAGTTCTTCATTGATGTTTTCGTAGTAAATATTCTTTTCAAAACTTTCTAATATTGTTAAGGGTGTGCTTGAAATTTCTCTATTGTGAGCTTCTTTCATGTTGTCTATCTTAGTTTCATGTTCTTCAATTGTTTCCCTTTTATCTACAATTTGCAGATCAGCAGCTAGAGCAAAAAAAAAAACTTTAATTATTTGTTTTTATGGAAAAGTATTATTTAATTTTTGAACTTGAAATACTTATGGATTTTTAATTTTGAAACGTGCATAAGTGCTAAGTTTTGCAGACCAGATGTAAAATTAACACATTTTAGCTATTTTTTGTGCTTTACTCGTGAGTTTCAGCATTTTTACTTATTTCGAAACGAGATTGCATCCATTTCTAGAAAACTCGCTCGTTTTTGCGTACTGTGTAATTCGTCCGCATAGCCATTAATAATTTTGTGCATAACCATAATTTTTAACCCTTCTTGTATTTCATATTGTGTACAAGAAGTATTCTTCTTTTGCCACGCCCAACTCAAAATTTTTAGTCCATTTGCGTCAGAGCCGATTCAAGCTAATACCACTCTTAAAAATTATCATTACTTTTTTTTTTAATTAATGACTTTTCAAAAACGAAATCTGTGTAAAAAGTTAGATAAAGACGTTTAGGAGGGCGATAGAGTATGAAATTTTATGTCATCTTGCATTAATTGTTTTTTGTTACATAATAGTTGCTTAACTCATTTCGTTTTGCTTTAATTGGAATTTTCAGTAACATTGCTCAGGTGGTTACAATTTTATTTTCCCAAAGCACTAATTTAAGATATTTCTTATGAAAAATATATGGTTTTTCTGAAAACATACATTGCATCCTGAGAGTCATGGATTTGAAACCTCGAAATATAGAAGATATCCTGTATGAATTATAAAAATGAAATGTCTGTAAGCATTTGGAAATCCTAGCACATCTGTAGTGATAGTACATATAAATTAAGTGCGCTATAAATTTGAACAAGCAATTGAAAATCTTGGTTCAAGAATGGTATAGCTTCCCTTCTTAAAATGGAAATCACAAAAACAGTTTTAAGAATTCATTGTTAAAGATTTTGTCTTTATATTTAATGTGTTAAAATTCAATAGACATTTTTGTCAAAACAATATTACCTACGCGTAATTATTTGTTTTATGGAGCTGTCCCATTCTTACTGCAAACAACATATATAATAATCAAAAAAAAAAATTTTTTTTAATGGAATTTCAGTAATAATTCAAATAACACTAGTCGACAAAAAAGAACTTTTTGTCTGCATCCTGGTTTTAAGTAGTCTATTCTTACTAATTTTCGGGGGAGAAACACGAATATGGTAGTGGATTTTTCTCATTAGCTCTTGTTTTCAAAATACAAAAGCCCACTGGAGAAAGATGCACAGCAACTACTCATTGATTTCAAGGTAATGTTAAATTTAAAAAAAAAATCTGGTGCAATAAATATTATTAAATAGGTCCTCCTTCATTAAAGAATGCTTATTTTTCGGAAAGCAATGGTTGCTTTTGGCTTATTGCTGTAAACGCTTCATTTTCGATTGCTTTTTGTATGTCAAAGAAGGAGCATCTCTGGTAATAGTTCAGCAGCATTTGGTTAGCATTAACTCCGCCTAACGGCCCTGATATCTGCGATACATTGTAAAAATATTTTGGTGAAACCTTTCCTCATGCTCACTGCTCATTGCTTAAGTTTATAAACAAAATATCCTGGAAGAAGTGAACAAAATAGAGTTTCATAGCCATATCATTCATCAATGGTCACAGAACTTCCATAGGGGTTGTTTCACCAACTGTTTTTAGTTCTCGTCTTCCCAGCTTCTTAGAAATACTTGTAATACACCCTTAAAGGCTTCTTGAGTTTTTTTCGCCCCCCTCGTATTTTTTTTTTTTTTTCAAAAAGAGTGATTTTCATAATTACGCGTATTTGAAGGGCCGTTAAAAACTTCTAAATCTTAGCTTCAATATATCTTCAAAATTTTCCTCTAAGGTATTGGGAAAGTGTGTCTTTGTTCACAGCTGTCACGAAGTTCTTCATTATTCCCAGCAAAATGAGCATGGTTGGAAGCAGAAATGGACGGATCTATTTGAGGCTGATTTTGGGTATTTCTCTTCCCAGAATTTAAATTTCTTGAAGTCCATTTCGGTTTTCATGTAGTGAGATTTTCTATCCCAATCTGGGCTTGAAGTTTAGAAGATAGTTTGTCCCATGGGGGGGGGGGTGTTTCTTTCTGCCAAGAAAAAAGAGCTTTAGTGAAAATTCACTATGCTAGTTGGCTCTGTATTTTGAAAACTAGAGCTAATATAAACTCTTTATGGTGATTTTCGTGTTTAGCGAGGCGAAATACTTCGGAAGTAGCTATTTTTGAGTGGCATGCATTTTTGCTGTTGACTAGTGTAATTTTTTCTAATGAGAAAACAATAGAAGTCTTGTGGTAAATAACACAATAGTTTCGAAATGATGCAAAATATTAGAATTTTTTTTCTCACTTTCTCCTAAAATGTAGCCTGTTTACAGCTAATTTCCTTCAACATCTTATGTGATATTGGTTAAACACACTCAGATCCAAGTATAGCTGAATGGAGATCTTACAGAAACATCGAAGGAGCTCCTAACTAAAAGATAATACTAAACTCGAATATACCTATAAATTCTAGAGTTTTAGATTCAAAATATCGCCGTTTGGCGACATTTGGAGTTTTATTGCCAAATTTAGAGCCAAAATTAATCGTCAAACGTGATGCTTACTTGACGATATCGCTTCCATTCCTCACCTTTACCATGTTGGCGCCCGCCGATATTGACGGGAAAGATTCCGATAATTGGGAATCTGGCGATCTGTCTTCATTGGCGTCAATTTTGGCTCCAGCGCCTGCGCGAGAGGTTTTTTTTTTTTTTTTTTTTGAAAATCTAAACAAAGAGACCGAAAACATCAATTCACATAGGGTTACCAAAATAAAATTATTTACGCCAAAAATGATACGACCACGCCAGATTCCTAATTATCGAAATATCCCCCATTACTGGCAATCTAAAGTTTACAATAGTAAAAAAAAAAATTTTTTTTTCACTTACACTCTTCGAAAGCAACAAGCTCTTGGTGAGTGAATTTACACGAAAAATGTATCAAGAGCAAGAACAAAATAACGTAGTGTCCTACTCTCACATACATTTCCGCAGAATGGACTTGAATTTTAATAGATACAGAAAATATTACATTTGGAAATGCACTAAAATATTTCAACTATTTTCGTAATGCCATTCCAGAAAAAAAAATAAAAAAAGTTCTGAATCTGCAAGAAGTTTTGTACCTGATGTTTTTTGTACAATAAATGAAAAACAGATCAGAAAAGCCTTCAAATTAAGAATTAAATAAATACCTTTGTACTTGAGAAATAAAGGAAAATAAACCAAGATAAAAACAAGGCCAATTATAGACCGTGGCCTAGGACCCCGACTTTTTCAGGGGCCCCATAGATGGCTAAAATTGTAACTTTTAACTACTGATGGGATTCCCCCCCCCCCCAAAAAAAAAAAAAGTTTTTGGATTAGGGCCTCCCAATATGTTAATCGGGCACTGGGTAAAAATACAAATTTATGGATGTAAAGACATCTGATAGCTCAAAGCTCACTTTTTTCTCATTGAAAATTCGACTCCTTAATAACCTAAAACACGTGTACTTCCGCTTTCCTGCAAAATTTGTGCCTTTTTACGTTTTATTACCCTTTAAGCTGGTGCTTCTCCCACGGATTAATTTTTTAAATGGAAGATATTCGTAGATAGACTGCTGAACTGCACTCGCGGAAGAATGCATTTTCCGGCGCTGTACTTTCGGATTCAAATGGATTAACATTGCCCTTTTCCCAATCAGTGAAAACTTAGTGTGATTCCTAAATAACAGCTAAAACTGTTGAGTAAGTTCAGCCAACTTTTGGACGTTCAAGAAAGGACGTATACAAGGGACAGGCGATCGAAATTGTGGTTCTAAAACGAAAGTATTAGCCGTCTTTGATATGATATTAAGGATAGGAATGCCCTTCCCTTGGTCATTTTTCAAAATTTATGTCAAGGCGCGATTTTTGGCATCTCGGGTAGTGTTATGGGGACGAATAGATTCAGTATTTAGTGACTTTCTGCCGGTAATTTGTGTAAACTGAAGTCCTAAAAAGCGCAGTTTTAGTCGACTTTCGATAACATTCCTCCGAAGTTTTTCGAAAGTGAATTTCTAAAACGCAATTTCAGAAAACCTCTATCAATAAAAACGGAAAGAATTAGGTTCGGGGATCTACCCCCTTGGTTAAATCTCTATGTTTGAATTGCTATGAATAAAATTGATGTGGATGTGGCACCCCTTATCCCCCAGCAGATTTAAATCCGACACATGGTAAGAGGTCAGGTAAAAAACAATCGCCCCCTTCTTGAAATTTTTCTGGATCCTCCATTGTGTTCAGAGCACCGACTGACGACTATTGGTACTATTTTGGAGTAAATGTGACCATTTTATACAAAATATGGTCAAAAATGACTATTTTGCAAACAGTTGTAAAAAAACGGAGACTATTTTAAGGAAAAGACGCCCAAAAAACTAGAAAACTCATTTTTTAAATCTAGGGTGCAAAAAAGTAAAAAAAGCTTATTATTCGCATGTAAGTTTGCTCATACTTTCAAGGGGAAGGAGGAGGAGATGAGTGTTTTTACCACTTTTTTTTGAGGGGGGGGGGAAATAAGCGTTTTAAAAAGTAGGGAAATAAAATATGATAAACGTGTTCACGATCAGAAATGTGTGATAATCATACTTTTGCATCATAAGTTTCGTTTTCTTGATGGCAATTTTTGCAATGGGTTAGTTTTTGTGATAGTGATTTTTGCAAAACGTCCGTTTCGGCTTCTGCGCAAGTACCAATATTTGTTTATTTAGCGTTCCTTTTCAACGGTTGCACTGAAGTCTGAAAAATATTTGTTAAAGTAGCTTAATATCAAGGGTTTAGGTAAAATTTTCTGGAGTGCTATTTCTGTATTCTGTAAGAAAAACTAAGCTAAAATATTTCCAATTTGGCTAAAGGATTGATTTTTTGCAAGTGCCCGGAAAGATGGATTAGATATTTTGGTTCATTTTTTGAAAGTTCGGGGCCGTTTGGGCGTGTTTTATAACCGTCCAAACAGACTGGGAGCGTTATTTCCGTATTTTGTATGTGCTAAACTAGGAAACTAAAATATTTCTTGTTTTCAAAAGGTTTTTTTTTTTTTTTTTTTTTTTTTTTGCTAGTGCCTATAGAATGGGGGTTTTTTATTCGATTTTCACATATTAGGGGATATTTGGCAGTTTTTTATAACTATCCAAACAGTCTGCGAGTGCAATTTATATATTCTGTAAGAGCAAAACTGTAAACTAAAATATTTCCCATTTGTCTAAAGAATGTTTTTTTTTCGCTTCATTTTTCTCAAATTGTGGGCCGTCTGGGTGCAATTTATAAATAGTCCAAGCAGTCTGGACTATTTCTGTAAGAGCTAAATAAGACACTAGAATAATTCCAGTTTTTTTTTTTTTTTTTTTTTTTTTTGACTAATTTTTAGTAAGTTCAGGGCCGTCTGGAAATATTTTACGACCGTTCTAACAGTCTGGGAGTTCGATTTTTGTATTCTGTAAGAGCGAAACTGAAAACTAAAATGTTTTCAATGTATCGGAAGGATTACCTTTTTTTATTGGTTTCTTTGCAAGTACCTAAAGGATGTGTTTTTTGGTTGATTTTTCACAAGTTTAGGGCCATCTGAGAGTATTTTATAACGGTCCAAAAACTCTGGGAGTGCAATTCATGTATTTGTACCAGCTAAATTGAGAAATTTAAATGTTTCCAATTTGCCTACAGGTTATGTTTTTTTTCTTGTAAGTGCCTAAAGAATGGGTTTTTGTTGATTTTTCACAACATCAGGACCGACTGGGGTGTTTCATAACCGTTCAAACAGTCTAATTGTATTCAGTAAGTGTTATTTTATTAAATAAGAGTTAAAATATGACACTAAAATAATTTCAATGGGTTTTTGATTAATTTTTTTTGCAAACTTTGGGTAGTCTGGAAGGAGTTTAACACCGTTCAAACTAGTGATGTTCCGGATATCCGTATCCGTATCCGCGGATATCCGAAGGAAAATAAATATCTGTATCCGTATCCGTTACTTTTTTGACGGATCTTAAACGGATCATTTCTATTCTAAAAAATTTTAAATACTTGAATAAAAGACTCTTAAATTCCATTTAAATTAGGTTTTATTCCCTATTTAAATTATAAGGTATCAGTTCAAAAGCCAATTTGTACCCCCCCCCCCCCGTTGTAAAAAGGAAGGGGAAATAAGTTTTAAAAGTGTGTATCAGTGTGTCTTTTTGCGGCACCGTAGCTCCTAAACAGATGAACCGATTTTGATAGTTCATTTTTCGTTCAAAAGGTGACTGGATCTAAAGTGTTCTTAGCTTGGTCTCGTTTTTGTAGAACTTTAATTACCGGAGATATAAAACCGATTTAACGTTTTTCACAATTATGGTAGTAAAAATTTACCCGTACGTTAAAAATGTTGGCCCTTATTAAAAGAGCGAAGTTTTCTGCGTTTGATATTTATTTGAAACTTCCAACTTATATACAGTAGGAGCTATTAATCTTGTTAAGTAAATTTTAAGTGCAATTCTAAGCCTTTATACGCGTGATTGGTAGCCATTTCCAGGGACGTAACTAGGTCATTTTTGAACAGGGGCAAGACCTTGTTTCGGCGCCCCCTCCCCCCATACAAAACAAACAAAGCAAAAAAAAAAAAAAAGTCCCCGAGAAACTTCATAACGTCAACACTAGGGCAAAATTAAAAATTTGGAGATAACCAGTGCAAATGTTGGGGAACCCCTCTTCTGTCTTGGGGCAAGAGATAGTACTAGTAGCCCTGGTAGGTGCTGCTGTACAGCATGATTAAGAAAAAAAATCAGTGAAAGTCTACCTAGGTTACACGCGTTTTACTCAAAACTTGAAAATGTCCACTTACATCCCTTTGCTTCTCACTGCCTCATATGAGCCAAGGACGAATTTTACACAAAATGCATTTGTAATTTATACATGTCTTGTAATGTAACTTTTCGTTACACCGTGATGGAATACTCTTTAACCAGTAGAACAAATAGATAAATAACATTTCATTTGGTATCATTTTTGAATCGCTTCATCATTGGAAGCCATATTTGAATTAGGCAGTGATAAAGGAGTCCGCTACCTATAATGCCATGAGCCTAATAAATGCAACTTTTACGTAATTATAAGTTTTTATATAGCTTTATCACTGTGTTGCTTTTTTAAAAATAGCGATAGGGGGTAAAAACCATTAAGTATTTTATTTATTATTTTACATACGAAGTTATTCAAGGAAAAATGTTTTTGTATTTCCACATGAGAGTAATTCACAACTTGTTGCAATATTGCTTTGAAAAAGTAAATTAGAAATTATAACTTCAATAAACAAAAGATTTTCAATTATTTATTTTTCAGTATTTTAATATACTACTATGAAGAAATTCGCAAGAAGAATAACAATATTCAACTACAAAAGAGCAACAGATCGCAATAATGCGTGAAATAATTTTAAATCCGATAAAAAATTTAGTAGGTTGTTTGTTTTTGTTTCTTACTCGAAATTAATTGAATATTACTATACCTGGCTTATCCTAACTTTAAGCTGACATCTTACTATAGTTCAAAAGGACAGATTATCTTATTTAAATTCTATCTTAATAATTTTATGTGCAGCACATTTTAAATTTTTGCAATCTGTACAGTTAAAGAGTTAATTTTTATAAAGGACGCACGTCCCCCAACTCTGGTATATAATATACATCTGAGAAACAGTTAATAGAAAAAAAAGCAGAAACCTAATGTGCTTGAGATCAAAACTCTTTCTGTTAACCTCTTAAAAAAAAAACAAAAAAAAAACACATATCTTAAAAATGTTAAATATTATATGCTTTCAGTGCGCTTCCGTTCAGGTTATTTTCATTTACAGTACAACTTCATTTTTCCGAACTAGCGGAGACCAAAGGCAATCCGGGTTACGAAAATCTGGGTAATTTGTAAAACATTCTTAAATAAGCAGACTTATCTTTTATAACAGCAAAATACTCTGTAACAAAATTACGTAGGATTTTTACTCGCAAACACTTAATCATTTATAGTTCAGCTGCTGTGGTGTAGGAATGACACTCCAAATATGCCATGTTGTTTATTACAGGACTATAATTTATTGCACGTCCTATGCAGGAGTTGTGTATTTAATCAAAATAAAGAGCAAGTATTTGGTACATTGACAGTTTCGTTTCGGCTATCATAATTTAGAATTATATCATTTCAGTGAATATATTTTTGAACTTTAAAAATTTGATCTGGATAAGTCGGAGATCTGAATAAACGGGAGCAAGATAAACGAGGTTCTACTGTAATTATAACTATGCATCAAAAGTACCAAAGAAAAATTCAAGTTTAGAGCCGTAAAAAATAGCTGATTTCTGACACATTGATTGACGTTGATGATTTAAGTATATTTAAAATATTGTGTGAGTGGAAAAAATATATTGAAACTAAGTCGAAAATGTATCGTTTTAGTTCAAGTTATCCTCAAAATAACCCTCGCATTTTCTAAAGTAAAATTGGCAGCCTCCCGATCTTTAAATTGAATCTCCATTATTATAGTGCGAGATTTTTTTTTTTCCAAGAATGAGAAAATTCATAGAATTCAACAAATTTGTATTGCATCATTCAAATTATATAAACAATGCCTTAGCCTTACCTACTCTCCTAACGTCTTTAGCATTTAACCACGATGATAAATAGGATGAAGGTTGTTGGGGGCCTCTTTTTCGTGGTCTTTCGCTCTCTTTCTGAATTCAGCTTCAAATAGTTTTTTCGACATATCATGAAATTGATTTAAAACTATACAAGATGAGCAAAAAATATTCTGAGAACGGAGTAAAAAGCAGAAAAAAAGTTCGTGGTACGAGCTAGAGAAGATACTCTTTAGAGAATGGTTATCGGCTCTAATTCCTAAACCATGGGCTACGGTCAAGGGAACAGTAATGATTTTCCCTTAGGCCCTTGGGGTGAGGTACACAAGTTCTTGTCATTGTAAAAGCTGAGAGGAAGACATCATGTTGACAGCTTTATGACGTTTAATTGTAGAAAAAGGACATTTGAGCATTTCCGCTGTTTTGTATTGGTGTGTACTTCCCTCAGCTTAGCTCTCATATTCCTAATCCTAGAGGAAAATTCTTAGATAAAATATAACAAGTATTGGTCACTCTGAGAAAACACATTCATGCTATTTACTGCGCCCTCCTACTCTCTGTGTCTATCCTTCCCACGCTTTATCCACATTAAGCCATGCAAACTTTCTGCCAGCGCCTGCACAGCGTATTTTTTTTTTTCGGGGGAGGGGGTGGCTTCTAATAACTTGCCCTTTTATTAAAAATTAAATTTAAGCATTTATTTAGTCAGTTTAGCGCCCCCAAAATCTGGCGCCCGCGGCGCGAGCCCCGTCTGCCCCCCTCTAGTTACGTCCCTGGCCATTTCATATTCGGAAGATAAGGAGAAAACGCTCAATGATTTAAAATTTTTACCTGCTGTCAGTTCATATTTGTTTACAAATGATTCTGATCCGCGAAATTCATCTTAATGTGAGGTTGACTCTGTGGGACACGTTTTGTTTTTTAATTTTTAATTTAATATTAGTTTTTGTTATTGTTGGGGTTTCTGTTATTCTTCATTTTTGTTTTTCTCGGCATCCTTTAAAAAAGTGAAACTAAATTCTCTATTTACTGTTTGTAAAGGTGTTCTCGGCTCTATATTTCGTCGGTCGGAGAAGTTCGGTGGAATGGGTCAGCACTGCATTTATGCTGAAATAAAATGGGAAAAATTATTTCTAGCCTGTCCAGTAGCAGCTTTACATTCTTGCTCCTGTATCCTACATCTACCGAGTAAGCTAGAAATAATTTTTCACATTCCATCTAAGCATTAATGCAACGCTGACCCATTCCTTCCAACTTTCCCTCTAAATCATAGTCTTGATTATATATTTGCCGCAGTTGACATTTTTTGAAGAATCTGCCATTATTCTGACGGGAATACTTTCCGTAACAAATTTTACACTTGGATAGTTGAATTGGGTAAAAAAAAAATTGAGATCCATATCCGTATCCGCGGATCTTGACACTAATGATCCGGATCTGTATCCGTATCCGCGGATCTACTTTTTTAAAGATCCGGCACATCACTAGTTCAAACAGGCTGGGAGTGCAATTTATGTATTCTTTAAGAACTAAACTGAGATACATAGGCGGATTTATGGGGGGGCAGAGGGGGGCAATGCCCCCCCAGTTTCGGGAGAACTTTATATAGTAACAACACATCTTCTAAAAATTAAAAAAATTTTTTTTTTCTTTTTTGAATAGTTCAGAAGTTCATGGGTGGATTTATAGGGGGCAATGTCCCCCAGTTTTGGAAGGACTTTATATAGTAACAACACACTTTCCAAAATCTTAAAACAAAAAATCAAGACTTTTCTTTTTTGAATAGTTCAATGAAAATGAAGAGAAAAGCGAGTGTCCTTTTCTGATGGGAGAAAAGAAAAGAGGTGCGGGGGGGGGGACGAACATTAAATACAAATAGTACAGCTGTCACTGAGGTGCTGAAAATGTGTCTAAGTTCACTATTTTGGATTGAAAACCATTGGGCAAGTATATGAATGAAAATATAGGCTAAACGAGCTATACATTAAGCTGCAGCACTTATACTAATTGACGATTGTTTTAACAAATTAGAACCTAAAGCAAAGGGGGAAAAACTCCCCCCCCCCCCATTCGCGCTAACAGAACGATCTACTCATTATGATTTGTGTCCACATTTCAAGTACTATTTGTGCATAATATTCTTAGTAGTTCTTAGTAGATTAATTGGCCTTTTGAGAAATTCTACAAAACATTTATCCCCTCTCTCTCTTTTAAAGAGAGAGAGAGAACTGAACTATTCAAAATTCATTATTTCATTTTATTTTTTTTCTCTCTCTCTCTTTAAAAGAGAGAGAAAAAAAATAAATGCTACCGCACACTGAATAAATTTCAGTCATCTGAGTGTTCTGATTAAATGAATCTTTTTATTTAGAGGGAGAGTACAATTTTACTTACTTTATAAATACTGTTTAAAAAGTAAAGTAAGTCATAATCATCTAAGTCTAAGTGAGTCAGTCCTCGTCATTATTGAAATCTAAATAATTGAGACATAAAAAGTTTTGGAAAAATTTGCTGAAATTTTATAAAAGTCTATAAAAACTTAACAAAGATTGGTAAAGTCGTAAAAATCCTTTAACCGTAAAAACTGACGAATTTTCGTAAAAATTACAAAAAATCAAGCAAAAATTTTCAGGTAAGAGTAAATTACAAACAGGGGCGAAGTCGCCTATAAGGTAAACAAGCTATTGCTTAGAGCCCCTGCTTCGAAGTGGGTCCCTAACTCCCAAAAAAAAAAAAAAAAAAAAATTCATGATTCGTTCCTTAAAAAATGGAAATTGCTTGAAAAAACTAATTACATTTTTAAGTGCTTGAAAATCTTGAATATTTAGAAATGTGTGGCTACAAACCTTAAATTTTAAAATTTCTAACAAATAGTATAAAGGGGGAGGAATGCCAAAATATGCCAAATTCAGCGCCTTACCACATCCTGCATAAATTAAAAATGTAAAAATCATGGTTCTCACGTTTGTAGCATATTATTTAAAATTAATTTTTGTGACTGACATGTATCATATCTTGCTATTTATTCAATCCTGAATGCAGTATTTTGGAAATTCTTTTGTATTGATTGCTTTTATCTTACTTCTTCTGCATATTGTCTATCTGTTTAGCACGGAAAAAAATACACACTACTTCTATTTCTTTTCGTTTACTGCCCCACTTGCAACTGAAGAAAAGCTGTTGGCACGAGAAATCTATGGTTTCTTTTTTCTTTTAAATTTAAAATAACTATTTCTCACAAAGTTAGAACAGGACTGAAAAAATTTACAATCAAGTACTAAAATATCAGAGACTGGAAAGCACAAATGAAGTGCGTTAAATAATTTTATTTATTCTAGAGTCCTTGAAAATAATTAGATAAGTCTTGAAAATCCTAAGCAAAGTGGGCTCCAATTACTTCTACTAGATATTGTTAATCTGTTTAGCCAGGAAAAAAAAAATGATACACTCCCTTTCTATTCCTTTTCGCTTTCTGCACTACTTATAATTAAAAAAAGGTTGTTGCAATGAGAAATCTATAGTTTATTTTTTCTTTCAAACTTAAAATGGCTGTTTCTTACAAAGTTTGAACAATATTGTACAACTGTATAATCTAGTTATCAATTTCTATGTCTGTCCAATTAACCTTTATAAGGCTTCAAAATGCAGAATTTTATATCCATTTAACAAAATTTCCTCGGGGGGAAAAACCCCGGCCCCCTAAAATTGGAGATATTCTATTTCCCACTTAAAAGGGAGCCTTGCGTCACTCTCTCTTGATACCAGCTCCCTCTCTTAAGGTCAATTCAAAAAGGACAGGATGAAAACACACATTAATGAAAACGACAGACAAAAAAGTAAAGCATGGACTTATGCATCACAGGAAACAGACAAAAACACGGGGGTGGGGGGGGGGCAATAAAAATGTTGCTAAAAAAAAGAAATCCTGCCCCCCCCCCCCCAGGAACTCAGTCCTAAATCCGCCTATGCTGAGATAATTTCCATTTTGCCTAAACCTAAAAGGATGGGTTTTCTGAATGATTTTTTTTTGTAAGTAAATGTTTTGTAAGTTTTTTGTAAGTGTTTTGTAAGTAAGTTGATTTTCCGCAGGTTTGGAACCATCGGTGTATACTTTATGATCACATAAACAGCCTGGGAATGCAATTTATGTATTCTGTAACAGCTAAACTGAGAAACTAAAATATTTGCAATTTGATAAAAGATGGGGTTTTTTAACTGACTTTTTTAAACTGCCTAAAGGATTGTTTTTTTTTTTTTTTTTTTTCAATTTCGAAAATTTGAGGCCGTCCTTAGTAGCAGTTTATAATCGTCGAAAGTCCGGGAGTGGTATTTCTGTATTCTGCAAGAGCCAAAATAACTAAATAAAACAATTCCAAGGTGCCTAGAGGGTGAACGTTTCGATTGACCTTTGGCAACTGTAACTAGCAAACTAGCTGCCCAGTAGCAAAATAACCGCAAACGATCGGGCAGATTCGATTCCCTAACATTCAAACTACATTTTTAGCAGTTTCAAAGTGCTTAAAATACCGTCCAACGTCACCAGCTCTAGAATAATACTTGCTGCTGCTAGAAGAAAATATCCGTACTTGTATTTTAGTGTCCTAAAATGTAATACTTCAAATTCGTTTTTCCAGTTTTGTTAATTTAATGTTTTTTCGGCTTCATAGAAATGTTTAATTTTAAATTGTATGAAGTGCTTAGCGAATAGAGTTTAACTAAAGTTATAGGAATTTTCCAATTCCTTCCAAAAATTAAAATGTTTACAGCTGTAGTAACGACCCTTAAAATTTGTCGTAAAAATCTGAAAAAAAAAAAAAAAAAATCACAGTAATATTATTTTGTACAGCTTACATTAAGACCACGAGGTGCCTCATTGAAAATCAACTATTTTTTAAAAACCTTCTTACAATGGTTAGAGTCTCTTTTCACATAGGGACTTAATAAAGGTCCAGAATTTTCTCCCGGAAGGAGCAACTCTTCACCAAGTCGAGTCCGCAGTGGCATAGTCCCTCCCCCCCCCCCCAAAAAAAAATCGGATGTGGGTGACCAAAAAAGGAAAATTTCCAAGTTTTTTCTAAGTGGATTTAGCCCCAAATACCTAGATGAATAAGGATATTTTTCCTTAGAAATGATTTATGAAAAAGTAGATAGATAAATTTTAAAACGTATTTCCTAATGGGGACAAAACTTCCTATAATACGATTCACTCAAGTCGGGAATATCTAGAAAGTGGCGAATGTTCTCACAAAGGAAAGGGGGGGGGGGGAGGGTTGGTTTTGAAAAAAAAATATCTGTTAAGATAGTAGCTCAGTCTCTAGGGGCTGGCTAAACTAGAGTCCCTTTGAGTTATAAGTGTTTGGAGAGAGCGCGAGAGCGCAAGAACTGCGCACTTTTCAAAGACATCTCACTCGAAAAATATTAGAGTCCCTATATGAAAACGTAGTTTTCAGAGTTGCGACAACGCGGCATCATTTTCCTATTGGTCGAAGACCGCCTGAGGCAGTGTTTCTTCTTCTCCAGTAGGATTAACATGGAGCGTATGACAGTGCTGTGGAAAAACCCAGAATCTGAAAAATTAAAGGTGAGTCCAGGATTTTAATGCTCATATTACTGTTCTACAATGTTTAAATTATGCGTGTGTAGCTTTACTTGAGTGAGTCCATTCCTATTTCTTTAACTATCGCGTAATTATATCAAGAACATGTGTTCCGGCGTGCTAAAATTCCATTCTGATGCACTATTTGGGTCTTTTATAGTTATTTTTTCTATTAAATCGATGATTCCAACCACAACGTTATTGAAAAACAGCACTTTAAGACAAGGCAAAAGTTTAAATTGTGTAAATTAAATTTTTTTAACGATAGATCTCTGTATTCGACTTGGCGCGATCAATTTCGTGCTTGGCGACGAATGAAAGTAAACAAAACATACACTTGTGATGTGAGCATCTCACTACTGGATATGATCATTTGTATTCTACATGCTGTATGTTGCAGAAATTTTTATTTCAAATGAATGTGACTTGATATTAAAACCCATTTTAACTTATGTTTTAATGTTAAGGTTTTTGTTTTTCATGATCATTTCTTAGACAAAAATTAACTTATGTGCCGTTTTTAATGTTCCTTCAAGCTATAAAACTCCGAGATAAATCTTCTCTTTATGCAACGTAAGTATTTACAGTGTCAAGTTTTTGTTTTTTGAAAGGAGATGCAGAGGAAATAAAATGTTTATAAATTATAGAACTTTCAGTGCTTGCTGGCAGTATTTTTTAATAACATTTAGATTTAAGGAAACGATTTGTTTTGTTTTTCTGCCAAGTATTTATTAGTTAAAATTTGTAAAAAAAAATGTCAAATCGATTATGAAATTAATGTAACCACATGAATTTGCCAAAGCGTTTGAGGTGGATATGAAGTACAACACTTGCTTGACACACGGCACAGTTTTTATCGATTTTTTAGGTTAAGCGAGCCAATTTAAAATGTACTAATTTATTAAAAATTTAATGATTTGTTTGTAGTTTTGGTTATTTTGGTAATTTACTCTTTTTTTTTATTCAACAAACATGTCAGTCGCTGTGTGTTCCATCATAAACAGAAAACTGAGGTGACACCTCAGTTTTCAACTTAGAACACCGTCGGTGTTCTAAGTTCATTTCAAGTAGTGTGTTGGTACTTTTTATTATGCTCTAATTAGGGTTTGGTTAATTTCTAGGTTGCCTAGTTATTTCCTTTACATGCTACTCTTTATCACCTGAAGAATAAAGTGCATGCTATTACCTCGCTTCAGGTTCGTAAAAGTTTCTATCTTTATTGAGAAAATGATTTTTAAATAATTATGCCATGATTGATACATAACTAAGTTTTAACAAGTGTTGAATTACCTTTGAGATAAGGACTGTTATCATGGGTTTTTGAGATTGTAAAAGTCCTCCCAAGCACAAAGTTCTTGTTTGTCAGAAATTAGGTACATTTAAAGTTTTGCGGGTTGAAATACCAATACTTTTATGATAAAATGCTGAATCAAATATTTTTTAAGTGAAACTTTTTCTGCGAGGGCTTTGAAGTTATGATCCAACTTTTTTGTGTGATGAAAAGTGGTGGGGATAAGCAATGTCGGTTAGAAGGAAAGCAGTGGCTTGCTTGCCTTCAGGTATTGGAAAAAAGTGAGACATTACACTTTTCTCGCTTCCTTTCTCATTTTGTATGGTTTTACGTACTGCGTTCAGGCAGCGTGGAGATCAATATGTACATTTGTAACTTCTTACTTTAGTTATCATAAACAGATCATTTCTCTTCTTAAGAAGGAAGAAGATGATCATTATCAGTGGTCACATATAATTTTATGTAAAAAAATGAATAAGAAACACAATCTATTCAAAAGTGTTTGATGATTAGTTAAAATGTTTCACGTCTATCATGTGTCATTATGACACAACCCGTTTCTTGGAATCAAACTTTAGAAGCAGAATTGAGTCAGGGTTTAAAATAGAGCATGGGATTGCGCGAAACGCACAGAAAATCGGTAAATCCTGCACAATCCTAAGGTTTGTGCGGGATTCCCCCCCTCCCCCCCATAAATTCTTAAACTCGATAATGAACTCCATTCCGAAAAAGCGGAGAAGATAAAAAAAAATTTAAAATCCATTTTTATTTTGGAAAGAAGAATTTAATCTAGCGTGCGTCAGTTCAAAGCAATTCAAGTTACATCGACGAATTCCGATCCGCCGACATCAACCGATTCCGATCCGCCGGAGTCGAAATGCGATCCGAAAGCTGCTGGAGATGACATTCTGTTTTCGAAAGGTATAGGCAATTTTTTACTTTAACTTTTTGATCGTCAGAAAAAGTCTTTGTGCAGTAGAAATATTATTCTAAACAATGGGGACCGAACTCCATTCGGATAATTAGATCCAGAAAATGGTCTATTGAAAAAAATAATTGAGTGTATGTGTATGTTACTTAGTTGTAAAATATTTTATTAAAAATGAAATAATAAAATAAAATTGCAAAATTACTGAATAATTATTTGAAAATGGGGTTGATATTATACTAAAAAATTATAATTTAAAAATAAATAAATAGAAGAATGAAAAAAAAAATTGATTTTTAAAAAAATTCTAAACAAATTTTCAGAACTTAAAAAAATTCTCCCTCAAATTCAAAAAATCCCCCCTGGAATCTGAAGTAAAGGGGGACATTCCCCCCTAGAAATTGAACCCTATTTCAAACCCTGTTAGAAGAATTCTACTCTACTTCTAGTTCAGCAGAAAAATAAAGTACATAAAGCTCTCACCCCACATCAAGTTCGTAAAAATTTCGATATTTAGTGGGAAAATGATTTTTAAATAATCCTATCTCGATTAATGTGGAGTTAAATTTTAACCAGTGTGGAATTGCATTTTAAAATAAAGGCTATCATCATTGGTTTTTGAGATTTTCTGAAAATATCAGGGTTCAAAAATATCCAATATTTTGATATATATTGGATATTTTGATATTTATCCGATGTTTTCAACCAATGCAAAATAAAGTCTTTAGTAACTGCTTCCTTAAATCAGAGTTATTTATTTTCTTATATTATTATTAGAATGCATCAACTTTAAAGGTAATGTTTCTTTCATTATTTTTATTCATTTATTACATGTTCGTGATTTTGCCTTGCCCACTAAAAAGGTAATTCAATTGCATCTGAGTTCATTTCAACCACTCATAAAAACAAATATATAAATAAATAAGTATTCAATTTATCAGAGCTTATCTTAATTTGTTGAAGGCTTTAGAAAATCAATACTTTTGTCAGGAAATAGAACATTGAAATAAAGGGGAATTCAAATGCTCTAAAACAGTGGTGCCCAAGATACGGCTTTCAAAACTGATTTATGTGGCCAGCTGAAATATCTGGTATGAATAAATGAATTTACTGAAAAATGTGGCTTTATTTAAAGAATTTAAATTTAAGCATCAGTATATTGCATTCTCTATATTTTTACTTCACTTATATGTTAAAGACAAATAAGAACAGTTTATAATTAGTTTCTATAGTACGCACTCACATTTTTTCAATTACAAGCACAAGTAAGCGCTTTGATGAGGTAGTCGTATTCACGTAAAAGTTTAAGACAGGAGTTCAATTTTTTTTTACACAATCTTGACTAAAACCATTAAAAAATTAATTTATTGTTTTCTGAAAATTACTCAGGACTACTGAAATAACACTTTCTGGAAAATAATTCGTTCAATATAACTGCCATGTGATTTCATTATAGGATTTGTAGGACCATAGAAGCTATTTGTTGGCCAGAAAATTAAATAAAAATTATTAATATTAGTAAAATAATTTTGACCGGTACAATGTGCCATACTGTCCAACGTACCCCACCTCCCCCCCCACAATTTTGTTGTGGATATTCCTAAGTGAGGTGCCGGAAAAACAAGCAAGTTTTCTCACGGTGCCAAAAAAATTTAGAATCACGAACGTTCATTACTTATTTTAGTCATCATAAACTGATGATTTCTCTTCTTAAGAGCAAAGATGATACACAGTAACAAATATGTACATAATTGTATGTACATAAATGAATGAAAAACACAATCTATGCTGGTCAAAAGAGATTGATGAATTAAAATATTCCCCGACATATTATATGTGTTTTACTTTTTCATGTGTTTTTAAAACACACCCTGTTATTTGAAATTCAACTTTACAACACACTTAATGCAAAGTAGTTGAAATACAGCTCTATTTCAATTAAAATGTGTTTATTTATTTTCCATTTATAATTTTATGAACTACTTTAAAAAACATTCCTGCCAATTGTGTTCAGCCGTATTGATGATTTAGCACATTTAAAGAGTTTTACTTCTGCTTTTAAATTTATTTGCCCTTAATGTTTTTTAAGTTTTTTCCAGATATTCCGCAACTTGAAGAAAGCTCAACCACTAATTGGATTGTAGCCTTGATGCAGATGTTCTAGAAAACTCATGATAATATTGTACTGTTTGCTTAAAAAATTATATAATAGAATGATCTCCAATTTTAAGTTTACAAGCATGTCCAGAAATCATTTTCCAAGTTTTCTTAGCTTGACAGCTTTATCAAAACTAATTTTAATGAAGTTGTCTAAAAAAAATAATAAACTTCCATACATAATATGCCATTCATGTTTGTTATGCGTCACATTATGCTGATAACTTTGCAAAATTTGTTGCCGAAATGGTCTTTTGACTTTCAACAAGGACATACAAACCAACGAAAATTTTGTGTTTAAATGCTAAATAGTGTAATTAAATTAAATTTCTGATCTTCTTCACACAAACAATGCTGTATTTCTGGTTTGTCACGCTTATTATTAAATTTATTATCATTCATTTGTATAATAATATTGAAATGTAAAGAGGTTAAACAAACAATAATTCAACAGAAATTGAGAAATAGCTGGAATTCTGTTTTGATTCTCCAAATTTAGAGTTTTGAATTTGTTTTGTAAAACAAATGATTTCTTAAGGTTTATGCTTGTTTGTCATGTAAAAATATTGTTTTCAATTTAGATTTTTAATAAATTTTTTGCTATTTAATTCAATGCTAAAAAATTTAGGTACATATAAAATTATGAAAGATGCATTTAGGTTTGTTTATTGTTATACCTTACTTCAGCATTAAATGTACAGTTCATTGATGCTTATTCTCTTCTTGTAGTTATGCAGAAATCCCCTCCCCCCTCTCAAGAAGAGATTTTTCTGCCCACTTAAACTACAGGACAGAATTTGAATAACTTGGAATAACTCCAATTTTGGAAGGGATAGGTAGCAACTGTTCTTGGTCCACTTCCGACATCAATGCACCTGTTCTGTGTTTGACTGAGTTCTGGAAGCATTTTTCAGGATGTTGGAACATAGGTCATGTTCATCCATCCATGATATGGGGTAATGAATGGAATTACAATCTATATGAAAAAATCTGAACAAAAAATTCAATTTATTTCATTCAAGGGTTTTTTCCCCCCAAAAATTCACTTCAGAAATAGTTTAGAAGAAAATAAATTACAAGCATCAGTGTATTTTGCCCTGTCTAATCGAAACTACCTGATTGAGTAGATGGGAGTAAAGTCTGTAACAAAATTTATTTTCTTTATGCTTATAAGTGATAGAAATTTTTGATTAAACTTATGTTTTGTCCATAGTTTTTAGTTTTAGGAAATGATACTTTGAAGTAAGGAATTTTTAAAAATTTGGTAATAATAACCACATGTTGAATATCTAGATATTTTGAAGTTACGTTGCATTTCAGAAAACACAAAGATTAATCTTTGCTTATTTTGTTACTTAAGCAGTTATTGACAATAATAGTTTGCCCCAAAATTTATAAAAACTACAAATCCTGTTTCAGTGCCCTGAATTTGATTTTGATTGCCTCATTGAAAAAAATTTCTTCGTTTCCTCTTTTTTTTTCGTGTAAAAATGTTGGAAATTCTGTGTTTGAAATAATGTTTACATATGTAACAACACCAAAAAAAAAATTATTGAATTGTTAGAGACTTTTGTTGTAATCTTTATGTGGTAATGACCTGAAGACTTATTATGGAATGAATGAGTTTTCTTCATACTAAGTTGTATTTAAAATCTCTGTCAAAATTAAATGTAAACATTGCTTTTCCACCAACATTGAAAATAAGTACAAGTCCTCTACTGCTGCTATGAATGATATTTTTCTTTGTTTCATTAAGAAAGTGTCTTTCTTTTCTTTATAATATTGTTTTGATGTGAAAATATTGTTCAAAATTTAAGTAATAGATGTATGATGCAGAGAAATAAATAAATAACAATAGATGCATTTGTTTCTTATTCATGAGTTGAAAATAAGTAATGTTTAAAATTACACCACCTCAACTCCTCAATTTACTTCTGTATATTTCTATCTATATCAAATTAAAGTAATAATTTTCAACTTTATTCAAATTAATATTTTAACCAGGAGTCCCTACTGAACCACTAAAATATTTAGAGGATCTTGGTATCTTTTCTTTCTTTTTTGGGGGGTGGGGGGGGGAGGTTACGTCTTTTTAACCATCTACCTATTTCTAGTATTAAGCTTTCAAATTTTCCTTTGCATATTTATCTTTCAAATTTTTAATTTAATGTTTAACTTAATCACATTTAAATCAGAAAATTGTACAGGGTAAACTTAAACATGCAATTTTTTTAATAGCAAACCATTTTAACTAATAATATTGCTTTTTAGATGGTTAGAGGAAATATTTTTAGATTTAAAACTCTTTATAATGCTTGTCTTTCCGAAACAAAAACAAGCAATTTCGAATGTGCATTATCTGTCGTTCATTTATTTATTTTAATTTTCTTACCTTTTTTTTATCTTTTCATTTATTTTGAATCAATTAAATTCTAATACATGGAGGTGAGAATTCACATGCTGCAAACCAAGAAAAAAGAAATGAATAAATAAAAATTATTACAAAAAAGAAAAACCTGTCGGCAGATTTAAATGGGTATATTTTTGCTGAAATTAAAAAATATTATATCAATTATTCCTTAGTTTTGACTAAAAGGCATGTGACAGCAAAGTTGCACTTTTTGAAGATCAGCCCATTAGCAAGGGCTCTCATATGCAAAATTTTAAGGAGGGGAGGCTCAAAAGTTTTCCCCATGGTTTAGCAGACTATTTTCCCCATGGAAACCGATTTCAGTACACATTAGGGACATTAAAATTTTACACTTTTATAACTTATTTATTAATGGCTGGGAAAGAAATTTTCATACATTTTTGCAAAGAAAAAAGCACTAAAAGCAAAGTAGTTCTCCTTTGCCCTTGCCCATTAGTGACTGAAGTTTTTAATTAAACTAATGTCTTGTTAACAGTTATGGGAAACGACACTTTGAAGTGGGGATTTTTAAACATTTTGTAATAATAAACACATTTTGTACATCAACTATTTTGAAGTTATGTTTCATTTCAGAAAACACTAAGACTGTTCTTTGCCACATAAATATAATACCAGAGTACCTGTCTTGGTACTCTGGTTTTGATTGCTCCATTAAGAAAATGCATTTTTTTTGGGGGGGGGATGAAAATGCTGGAAATTTTGTGTTTTAAATCAAGTTTATAGATACAATAACACCAAAAAATAAATTGAACAACAGAGTGTTGTTTACAACAACAACAAGATTACAACAATAAGATCATGCTATTGATCTGAAGACTTAGCATGATGTAAATGAGTTTTCCTCATGCTCAATTGTTTTTAATTTTTTGTTTTTGCTTTCTCATAAAAATTCAAAATAAGTACAAGTGCTTGTTTGGTGCTCTGAATTGTTTCAACTTTGTTTCATTTAAAAAAATGTCTACTACCTAACTACCTTTCATTAGAGTATTGTTTTGGTATAAAAATGTTGTTGAAAATTTTAAGTAATATATAGTGTACTTTCTAGAAATAAATATAAAACAATGGAGACGTCTGTTTCTTATGCATATACAAATGTTGAAAAAATATAATGTGTCAAAATACACGCCCTCCCCCCCCCCCCTTAACTTCCCAATTTATTTCTGAATATTTCTATCTGCATCTAGTTTCAAATAAAAATGACCTCTGATTAATGTAATTTCAGTTTTCAACTTCATACAAATTAATCTTTTAACTAGGGCTGCCCACTAAACCATTGAAATATTCAGAGGTTCTTAATCTCTTTTTTGGAGTGGGGGGGGGGGAGTGAGAAAGGATCCCCGCAGTGTGGGGTGGCTCACGTCTTAAGGGATCCAACGGCCAATGAAATTGAAGAAAAAAAAATTGAAAAAAAAAAAAAACCCTAGCACTAATAAGACTTATTTAACGTTCCAAATATACACTGATGGCCTCTGGTGAGGGCCATACACATTTTGTTGCAGGGAGGCCCAAAATGTATCGATCCGAGCCTGGATAGGATACCTTGTTTTAAGCTTCTACATATTTCTAGTATTATTCTTTCAAACTTTCCTTTGCATATACATGTGTGACACACCCCTAACAGCACCCCACAATCCCCCCCCCTTCCCCCCTAGGTGGGCATCCCAGGCATATATTTCCCTTCGGAATTTTTAAGCTAATGCTAAACTTTTTTTCCATTTAAAACAGAAAATTGTATTTTTTCCCCCTTTATAGAAAAAAAAAGTAATGCTTTTGATATCAATATAGAAAATATTTCTATGTTCAAAAATCTTTATAACGCTTAATTTAATGTAGCAAAAACAAGCAATTTTTTATGTTTGTTATTTGTTGCTTATTTATTAATTTTCATTTTCTTAATCAGTTTTTATTGCTTCAATCATTTTGAATCAATTAAAACTATATAATTTTCATTGTCTCTAAATCTTTTGATTAAATTAAAATTAATCGTATTAAAGAGAATAAGGTTTAAGAAAAAATCTGCTTTTAATTCTGCTAACACAGGACCATTTTGTCTTTTTTTGATGTTTGAATCAAAATCGAGCGTTTCATTTATTGACAGCATGCATTTTCGAATCCGCGTGCTTACATCCTTCAGAACCCGTTTCAGCCACTCTTCCCGCTCCCGCTTGTGAGTATTTTTTTAAAGGAAACTCGAAAGCGAACAAGGAGCCAATCTTGCAGCTCGGCGGCAACCCTATCTTCCCCCTGTAACCGGTTGCGCTTTCCGAGCGTAGCTGTTGTCGCAACTCTGAAAACTACGTTTTCATATAGGGACTCTAGTTCAACGATATAACAACGAATATTGGAAGATCTGTGCTGTCTGGGTTAGAGGATTTCGGTACATGTGATCACGTTGATGTTACATTACTTCTACGATTTTGGGACGATTTGTGCTGTTTGGGAAGTATACAGAGTGTTCCTTTTTAACCTGCAAGACCTTTATTTTCGCAGTCCTAGATGTATACATCCAATTATCGAAAAGGAAAGATTGTGCGCCGCATATTGGGCGCCGGGAACTTTGGGCGCCGAGCATTTTGGGCGCCGGGAACTTAGGACGTCGAGCATTTTGGGCGCCGAGCATATTGTGCCCAGTATTCCCGGGGCCTAAAATGCTCGGCGCCCAATGTTTCCGGCGTCCAAAATGCTCGGCGCCCAATGTTCCCGACGGCGAATTTTGAAAGCTCTCAATGCTTACGTTACGGTAGCTACCTGTTAGTTAACCACGTGACAGCTAATGATCACGTGCTCCAATCAACTGCTTAGAACGGTAACCGGTTGATCATAGAACGCTGAGGTTAGTAATCGGTCAACCGGTGAGGTTCGTCGAACGCAAGGAATGCTTGCGTTCGCCGAGCTCAACTGGTAGCTATCGGTTAATCGATCACGTGACATCTAATGATCGCGCAGCGGTTAGCAACCGGTTACTCAGTGGTCGACCGGTAAGGATCGCCGAACAAAACCAATTACAGTACATTGGCGAAATGAGAAATAAAAACGAGCGCGTTCTATTCAACAGCATGGTAACCTGGATACATTAAAGCAACAACGAGTAAAATGTAAACAGAGCCGCCCCTTTAAATTGTGAGGTAGAAATTGCAATGCGAAATATTTCTGTTTAAAGTTTTAGTTCGTTTTAATTTCACGATTTACTGTTTTTTGTGTTGTGAAATATTTCCGTTTTCGTAGGGTTTCTTCTGAATCTTAATTTACGTCTGTATTGTTGTTATGTATGGAACCCTTTCCCCCAACTACCAATCACTTCTGAAGTGCTCCAAATTCAGAGTTAATTACAATACAATATGAATAGCAACCCCTTCTGCAAGTTTTCCGGATTTTTCGCATGCCATATGAATGTAAGGGGAAAAAACGGAAACGAACAAGTTCAAAGGGTGCAAGAATGCACTAGCCAAGGGCACTCACTTTGGCTCCCCTCCCCCCTCTAACTTAACTATCACAGGTGCTATGAATTCAAAGTCAATTATACAATATTTGCTGTAAACTTCTTTGATAGGGAACATTTTAATATAATTAAGATTTTGGTGCAATCTGCAAATTGTTATCAATTATCAGTTCATTCAGGCAAAATTAACAAGGCCAAAGAAAAAAAAACATTTTAGAGCTCTGAATATATTATTATCATTAGCATACAAATGAACTCACACCTATTAGACTATATAATGATTTAGTACAGTTAAGGAGTGACACAAGCTCGGAACATAAAACAATCGAAATGGAAATGCTTACAGTTCCTGGGGCCAATGACTACTGATTGCGAGTAGTTGGTGGTAGCCAAACGTGTCATTTTAATTTTTTCTACGAAATGGGGGGGGGGGAGTGTGCAAAGGCTGACACTGGTCGCTCAAATTCTCACGAGCCCCACAGAGCATAGGAGCAGTGACTCAACATCTTGCCACCCATCCTTTCCCCTTTTTATTTTTTTTTTTTATAAAACTAAAAACTGAGACAGATGAAGGTGAAATTAAATTAAATGAAAAGGATTATAATTTTTCCTGAGATAAAATGTATTTCTTAGATCATTAAATGGTAGAATTTTTTACAGATTTTCTCACGACATTTTTATTGTTAAAAAACTTTATGAAATAACCAAAATCTTCAACATATTGTTCAGAGAAAACCAATAAATTAAAACATAAACAACATAAGAGAAGCGCACTCAGATTGTATTTCAGTTAGTATTCTCAAGAATATAAAAAAAAAAAATCAACAGTCAAAGAAACTCATTTTGAAACAGCATGTTTATCTACCATGTTAACATCTGTTCTGCGTCTCTTTCAATGTGAGTTTATTGCGAATGTTTACAGCAAGCAGAATTTTCCAAACATAAAACAATACAGACGTAAATTAAGATTCAGAAGAAACCCTACGAAAACGGAAATATTTCACAATACAAAAAACAGTAAATCGTGAAATTAAAACGAACTAAAACTTTAAACAGCAATATTTTGCATTACAATTTCTACCTCACAATTTAAAGGGGCGGCTCTGTTTACATTTTACTCGGGGTTGCTTTACTGTATCCAGGTTACCACAGAGGCGTAGGAACTTTGTAGACGTAGGGGGAGCTGGGACACAGTATAAGAAGTGTCTGGAATCTAAGGGGCAGAAGCAGAGGCGCAACCAGAAAATAATTTTTTTAGGGTGGGGGGTGGGGGGAGGGAGGCTTTTAAACGTTTTTCCCCATAAAAAATTGGCTTCGAAGCTTCCATCTCTTATTGAATATTGTATATATACAATTGTTTATGGAGAGAATGAGGTGATTAACTTCTGGTTTCGAAAAGGAATCGGTTAGTACTCGAAGATGAGCACGTAGAAATAGAGGTGTTTCGGGGTCTCTCCCGGAAATTTTTCAAAATTCTTGTTCTAAAATCGAACTTATAGGTGATCTTTGATAATGTTAAGGGGAGAAAAGGTTCGAATACCCTCCCTGAAAATTTTTGAAATTAATGTCTTAAAACGCGATTATATACCATATTTGTTGCCTTTAGTGAAAATATGACTCGAAGGATTGTCCCCGATCGATTTTTCGAACGATTTACATCTCCGTCATAATATTTCGAATTGGAAGTCCGAAAAACGTAATTGTAGACAACCTTCAATGATGGCAGGGGAAAAGGCTGTACTAGGGCTCTACTCTGGAAATTTTTCAAAATTGAAGTCCCTGAGAGCGTTTTTCAATGATGTAAGAAAAGGTTCAGAGGTTTCTTCTTAATTTTTTCGAAATTGTAGTTGCTGAAAAACGCGACTGTGAATCTTATTTGTTGGCGTTAGGGGTAAAGCAATTTTTTTGAAATTGAAGTCCCAAAAATAGAGTAGGGTCTGGTGGGGTAAAGTGGTCATAAAATCGTAGGTTTTCAACTTAGGTGGATAATAAATACAACAAATTCTTTAAACACTTCAACTTTTTTTGTTGTTATTTTACATTGCATTATTAAAGAACACGGTACATTGCATTTAAGGAAGAAAAAAATTGATTTTAGTAGTTTTATAGCACTTTCTTTTCCCTATGTTTTTATGACCACTTTACCCCATGGGGTGGGGGAAAGTGGTCATAGCATGGGGTAAAGTGGTCATAGTTAAAAATAGATGCAAAACCGTTATAAATAACCCTAAAACTTAGATATTTCGGTTGTTTTTATAGTTAGAAGTATATTCATGAATATATGCGTGCATACACGAATATATTCGTATCGTGTTATGCACGAGTAAACACGATCCTATATGAGTAGATACATGTATACTTCAGATACATGCATGCACGTGTCCACTCAAGTATATACGTGTATATACGAGTATATAAGCATATATATATGTGATTACCTACAGGAGTGTATACGTGTCTACATGAGTACATACGTGACACGTGTATACGCGTGTCACGTGTATACCAGTATATACGCATATAAACGAACATCATATGCGCGTATGCAGTTGTATCTCGAGAAAATACGTGCATACTTGAGTATATATGTGTAGAGTAGACGTATATATGCATATATAAGTGTACATACATACATATACGAGTATAAACGAGTTAATTCGTGGATACATCCAGTGCGTCTTTGTATGTGTCTACTCACGTACATATAATATGGAAGCACGAGTATATACGCATGTATACGTGTAAACATGATTATATACCTGTATAGACGTATATAAGTACACTTACGTGCATACACCAGTATATGTATGTTTACAAGAGAATATACGCTTATATACATGTCGGCCTACTGAGTGAATCTAAGCTTTTGGGCAAAAATCAAAGGAGTGTAAGAGGGGAGGATAAGAAGCAAAGAATCATAAGGAAGTTATAATCACTGACGCGCTACATGCACACAAAGCCAGAAACTAACGGATGCAAAGCAGGGCACAAATTTGTTGCACAAAGATGATTTTACATAACATTTTAGTTTTTAAGAAATATATAGAGCAGTTGTTTAAAGTTACGGCCTGTAGTAGCTCTAATACATGCATCGCAACAAAGGCGCAGTGGTTGATGAAAGTTTTTCAAAAGTCTCGTTATTGCAACAGAGAGTGATCTGTGAATGCGACGAATTATTACATCTGCAATCCGCAAATTTCATCAATCGCTTTAAAACTTTCTTAAGACCTAAAATGTTGTGTAAAATTATGTTTGTGTATTATAAATTTGCGACTTTTTTTGCATCCATCAGTTTCTGGCTTTGCGTGCATGTAGTGCATCAGCATTGTGTTTGTGACCATATGTTCCTTATGATTCTTACTTCTTATCCTCCCCTCTAACACCTTTTAATAATGTGCTCAAGGGTTTAAACTCACCCTGTTTACTTGTATTTCTTATGCTTGTATGTAAGTGTCTACTCGAGTAGGTACGCGTATATTACGTGTATACCTGATTATATAAGTGTTCTTGGGTATACGAATATAAGCGAGCATATACATGTATAGTAGAATATATAGCTGTACGGATAAAAGATACTTGCAGATACCCATATACGTATTTATTGGCGCATTTATTTGAATACGCCTATGTACGTGCCTACACGAGTATTTATGCTTATGTATACGTATATAGTCGGTATATTTAACCCCGTTTACTGTAAAAACAATGCATATTAAGTAAAACTAATATTTAATTTGTATCTGCCTTATACTTAAAGATTAAGTGACATTAGAAGAACAATGTTCGTTAAGCCTAATATTATGACCACTTTACCCCATCTCACTTAATTTGTTCTAAAAAATTATCTAAAATAGATTCAGCTAAATGCTAATGAGTAAGAGTTCTTGAGAAATGTAGGAAGCTTCCTGTGCAGTCAATCTGTTCCTAATTCTAACAAACAAAATTTACCAAGGAAGTTAAAATAGGTGTTTAGACTTTAAAAGTTTTCATATTCACGCAAAATATTTTTTTTTTACCAAATAAAATTTTGCCAGTTGTAAAATTTTGTATTCAAAATGTAGTTTCTAACGGCCCTACTCTAAAATAAAATTTTTACATTCATTCGAACATTTATTTCCAAGCTATAGCCATTTATTTAACGTATGACCACTTTACCCCATTGACCACTTTCCCCCACCAGACCCTATTAAATAATCTCCCATGTTGTTGGAGGGCAAGGCATTCAAAGGACTCTCTTCCGGAAATTTTCAGGGAATTGAGCCTTGAAAACAAAATTTGAGGCGTTCTGTAATAATTTTGGAGGAAAGGGGAGGTTTCGACAGCGTAGCATTTAGAAGACTTTCTTATTTTCTGAGAACTAGAAAAAGGGGAATAGATGAAACAGGAGGGCGGAAAAACAGAACGTTGGATATGTGTTAAAATGAATTGTTCACTATATATTATATTGTTCAGATAAATTTTTAGTTTAAAGTCTTTGTGTCTTTTATAGAAACTATAAAATATTGTTGGCTTTTTTTCTGCAATAATAGATGAAAGGTAACAATTTTGGCATAAAAATATATCTGTAAGTGATGAAAAAATCGTAATTTTGAGAAAGCAAAAAAAAAAAATAAAAAAAAAAAATAATAATAATTTGAAACTTGACATCTGGAATTCAAATTATGCTTTTCGCAATCACGAGTGTGTGTGTATGTAGGCATGTGTGTTTGTGTCTGTGTGCAGGTATGAGTGTGTGGGTAGTTGTGTGTATGAGTGTTTGTGGTAGGGGGGGGGGGGGAATGTGTACGTGTGTGTAGGCATATGTGTTTGTGTCTGTGTGCAGGCATGAGTAGGTGGGTAGTTGTGTGTAGGTGTGTGTGTATATGTCCGTATGTGTATGCGTGTGTAAGTGTTTGTGTATGTGTGTAAGTGTATGTATGTGTTTGTGTATGTGTGTAGGTGTATGTATGTGTGTGTGTATGCGTTTGTTTGTACGTGCGTGTATGTATGCGTGTAAGTGTAGGATATTGACGCTACCTGGAGATGGTTTTCGTTAGAGGAGCAGCATCGTGAGGCCGGTCGACGGTGGTGCTGCAGAGGGTGCTGGCGGGAAAATAAAATGATAGCACATCAAAGCAATTGTTTTTTGATTGCTCAAAAAACAAGAATAACTGTAACTTCGTAAAGTAAAATCTGAGGGGTCAGACAACTTAAAATGAGATACAGTGGCTCCCAAAAGTGTTCGTACACCTTGAAATTTTGTAGTAAAATCTAAATAACGCGAAACTGAATTCGAATATGAAGTCCATTTTTTTTCACACCATTCCTATGCCATTCTGAATAAAACCCAGTAGTTTTTTTTTCAAAATATTGCCAGATTTTATTTTTGAAATTTGTCAAAAGACGAAGGGTAAGAGAAAAAAATACGCCACAAAAGTCATCGCACACTGAAATATTTTTGAACAAATTCATGATTAAAATTATCACAAGTTTTTTTTTTACTATTTTTGCATTGTGATGACACACTGTAAAGTCATTTGGCTTTAATTTTTTGTTTATTTATGCCCTAATATTCTGCTTATTATTATAAAATGGCAACTATGCGCATAAACTAAAAACACAATTCGAAATTTGATGTTTTTTCTCTCTCAGTAGCCGTAAATTGGTTTGAAATGTCTCTAAATTAGTTAATTTATACCATTCTATAGTGAAGTGCTTGATGCAAAGTTAACAAAGCGTGATCGGAGATTTAGTTAAAAAAATGATGAAAAATACATCTTTGAGTGATGAAAAATTTTCTGCAGAATTGAATGAAACATTTTCGTTTAATTTTCCCCTAAAATTATTCGCCAAGTTCTCTAATTACCTGGATTAAATGCAGGCGCGGATCCAGGATTCGGCTCAGGAGGGGGCACTTTTTTTTTTTCAATTTCGGCGCCCCCACACACTTGGCGCCCCCCCCCCCACACACAAATGAATTCACAAAGAGGAAAAATCACATTTTTGTTTGTTATCCACAACTTCTTTACTTTTGAACATTCAGCTATTTTCCCGCTAGGGAAAAAAATATTTATTGAAAATGCATTGCTACTGGAAGCGAAAAATAATTTAAATAAACTAATGTAGGACATAATAGGATTTTATAGTGGAGTTATCACAACGGGTGACACCTAGGACGTTAATCTGTGCCCCCCCTCACTCGCCCCATAATTAATGCGCATAACGTTTTCAGTGTAAACAATTGTTTTAGTACAGCCTTAAATAACAAAATGCAAAAATGTAAGCGCGAATGCAAGGGAGAGGCGATGGGGGTGATAATTTGAGGGACTGTGCACCTGCCATAAACGCAATTTCTGTCGATCTTCGATGAAGTTAGCGGAAGGAGGATGAGGATTCTTCAAAAATGTTTCAAAATTGTAGTCTTAAAAACGCGATTGCATTCCATCTGAAGTTAAAAGAAGAGCAGGTGCACAACTTGAAAATAGTTTTTTTTTTTTTCGTTTGAAAGAGGGGGGGGAGGAGGAGGAGCACTTTAAAAAAATTCCCTCAGACACATGGTATATATGTAATATATAATACACATACAAAAACTAACAGGACCGTTGGGAGGTCAAAACTAGGAGATGATCTTTGGTAATATTAAAAGAAGCAAATGTTCGGGACCCTCGCCAGAATTTTTCTGAAATTAAATTTCTTAAAAACGTGATTATAGACTACATTTGTGGATGTTAAAGAAGGAACTGGGGTTCAGGAAATGTCATGGATGCAAATAGGCTATTATCAAACGGTAAAAAAGCCCTAGAATGCCAAGAATTATTGAATTACTAGAATATCAATTTTTTGAGTCGATTTACCACCCTCAGCCAATGTTTCAAAATTGAAGCTCCAAAAACGAAATTTTTGACAATCTGAAGATATTGAGGAGAGGGGAATTCCAGGATGGACTCTACTCTGGAAGTTTTTCGAAATTGAAGTCCTTAAAACAAAGGTTTTTAGACTTTCTTCAATGATGTTAGAGGGAAAAATTCAGAGGTTCATCTCCTTAAAACTAGCAAAATTGTAGTTTTAAAAACACAATTTTCGTCATTCTTTATTGATATTAGAGGGACGGATTTCAAAGGCCCCTCCCCAGGAATTATTCGAAATTGAACTCTTAAAAATGCGGTTGTAGGCTATATTTGATAAGGTTAAGGGCCTGGTAATTTTTCGAAATTGAAGATTCAAAATCGCTACTCAGACGATCTTCGGTGTTGTTAAATGGCGGGGTGTTCGGGAGCTCTTCCTTCTGAATAATCTCTACAAAATTAAAGACCAGGAAACAAAATTTGAGACTATCTGTAATAATTTTCGATGGGGGGGGGGGGAGGGGTGAACTTAGCTCACAGCATTCTTATTTTCAGAAGGGAGGTGGAACAAATTAGCTGACAAAGAATCTGCAACTGTTAAAGATTTTTAATTTAAAGATTTCTTTTTAAAATAATTAATGTTTTTTCTTAACATTTCTTTTCCTCGTTAAAATAACTTTTCTATCCCTAAGACATGTTCCTTTCTTCCTTTCAGTAAGAAAGAATACTTCTGAAGAAAAAAAACATCAACTCAGCATTCAGGGGTAGGTACGGGTCCTGTGGACCCCTCCTCTGGTTGCGCCACATGGGACTATTTTTTAATCAAAAATATCCTCGGGAGGAGGTTTTTTGATGAAGTGGATTTTTTTTAATCAAAAATATCTTTTGAAGGTGGTTTTTTGCTCAAACTACTGTACTAGAATTGGCATTTATGTTAAAACCAATGGTTCGGGGTGTTTTCACCTCCAAACCCCCTACTGCCAGATATTTTTCAAAACTTAAGTCATAAAAACGCTATTATAAATTATCTTTCGTAATGTTGAAGGACGGAATGAGGTTTATGTGCATTTTTTTGAAAACGTTTCATGAACGCAATTTCAGACGATCTTCGATGATGCTTCGCAAAGAGAGGTTAGGAGGCTCTCCCTTGGAAATTTTGTCGAAATTAAAATTCTAAAGACGTAATTGTAGTATCTCTTTGATGACGTTAAGCGTTAGTGGAAGGGTTTGGATTTGGAACTTTCTCGCGAACATTTTTCGAAATCGAAGTTTCAAAAACGCAACTTTTAACGATCTTCGGTGATGGCAGAGAGGGGAGAGGGCAGAGAGGGGTTCGCCCCTTCCCTCCCCAAGTAACATAAATCACGTTACATCACGTTGCTCTGAAGCGTTGACATCACGTTACTGGTAACGTTGATAGAGCGAAAATATGTCTCGTTGCAAAACGCAAAAGCAACGGTTTTTAGTAACGTTACATCAACGGTTTCAGTAACGTTACATATGCGATTTTTGAAACGTTACATTAATCTTTATTTATCACGTTACATCACGTTGCTTTTAAACGATGTATTAAAATTTTATTCAAGCTTTGAAAAAAAAAATGTTTTTTTTTCTTGGAGAGAATGGAGGTGGGTTCATTGAACCCTTAATTTTTGATACAGTAAGTATTCTGCATTTTTTGTTAATGCAATTATTGTTAATATACTTTTATAAAATCTTCAAAAAAAATTTTTTTTTTTTTAATTTAAAAAATGTCTCATGCCGTTAAAGGCGTTCGAGTATTCTCACACTGTTGCTTCATTTACAATATTTTGTAAGAGCAGTCCTGACATTTAAAAATAAACAGAGCATAACATAGCATAGCCGAATTTACAACAAGTGGAGTTCTATTAATAGTCAAAATTAACGATATTACTACAAATTAAATAAAAACTTCTTTCATAAATAAATCCTTGAAAAAATAATTATTATTATTACTAAAGAACTCCAGAAATATTTTTTGGAAGGCATGAAAGTTTAAAAAAAATCCTCTTACATCAGTGCTTTAACAAAAATTTGCAGTATTATTACTCAAGATAATTTCAGTTACATGACAAAATTTTTCTCAAAAAATTGTTACAATTATTTCGTCAAAACATTCTGCAAAAAGCCGATTAAATGAGTAAAAAATGGTATCATTTATCGCTTTTATAGCTTATTAATGGAACTTATCCCCAAGCTTCAGCATCTTTTTAAGAAATCAATGAATAAATACTCAAATAAAAGCATCTAACATTGTTCTTTCAAACAACATTATAAATAAAAGTAACGGTGGGGAAAATACTCAAACTCCGACCAACGGCGGTTCATTAACTTCACAAAAATATGTGATAACACTTTTTTTTAAGTTAAATAAGTATATCTTACTAATATTATATATGCGAAAGTTTGTCTGTATGGATGGATGTATGGATGTATGAATGTATGTATGGATGTTTGTTACTCTTTCACGCAAAAACTACTGAACGGATTTTGATGAAACTTTACAATAATATAGCTTATGCATCAGAATAACACATAGGGTAGTTTTCGTCCCGTTATGGGGGGCAAAACCCCCTTAGGGGGCAATAAAACACAATTTTTGTATAAATTCTCTAATATTGGGATGAAAAAATACTTGCACATATTTACATTATATGTCCATCGAAAGCTCTGATTTTTCTGCTGATGATGGCACCTGTTCGAAATTTCTAAGTAGAATAAAAAACGAGTTATGAGCTTTTTAGATCCATGTTCGAAGGCTTTCCTCAACTCAATACAGTATTTAGTGTATCATCTCAACTCTCTGTCGATAGCGACAATTGTTGTATTGTTGACTTTCTTTGCTTTTCGTGATTGTTCAAGGCTTTTCTCAAGTCAAATCTTGAAGTAAGATTTTTGCACAAGATTGGCAAATAATACATGATTTGGCTGATGATTTTCCATTTAAACGGAACTTTAATGTAATTAATGGTTTTTATTATTATTTATGCTGATTGAACACTTACTCATTATCCAAACAACCAGCAGATCGCCAAAATTTTTGCAGAAAGATTTCCGTAGCTGATGCATTTGGCAGTTTTTTCAACGTTGCTGTTTTTGAAGCCGAAGACTACGTCATAATGTTTCTCAGCTTTCACCATGTAAACAAAATATCGCAAATCAAAGAATTTTCAAAAGACCTTTTTTACTGTGTTAAATAATCCAGCAACTAAATTAGGCAAATCCATAAACAGCACAAAAACTTCCATTAATTTTCCTTTTTGCACAATTTCAAACAATCACCAAATTGTATTACTTATTTTGGTAACATTTCGGATGAAACTGTTTAGCGCCATTTTATGGTGACCAAAAATATCTCAGCATCTAGCGACGATATCTCTGTAACGAAAATTAATATTATATCGTTTTACAAAGTAAGGAAAGAATGGGGGAGCATCATCGAAGGTACCCCGAAACGACTTTCGCAAATTCGGTAAAATCGCACCAAGAGCCACAATGATTGAAATTTCCCGAAATAACTAAAGCAAGTATAAGGGGATTACGAGCGCAGCTACTTTTTTTTAATCACTTCGTACTTCATTAGCCATACAGAGAAGGTTTTAGACTCCATGTTAGAAAAAAAGTATCAACAGATTAATCTTTTTAAATATGAGAAGATTAATTTCATGTTTTTTAAATTTGTATATGCTTAAATATAGTGCTTTCGTTTCTAAATCAATATTACTTTGTTCTTTATACTTATTGCTATTTTAGTTTTATGGGTAAGGAAGAAACTCGATTTTTAATCACGTCAAAAAGATGTGTTTTAAATTCTTTCACTTAAAACAGAAAACAAAAGCAAGTAACGATTTTTTCTAATAATTATTACTGACCCAGGCAACGCCGGGTATTTTTGCTAGTCAACAATAATACTCTAACAATAATACAAAGTACTTACCGCTAAAAGTGATGAGAGATCGCGATTGCGAAGCAGCAAAACAATGGCGGCATAGCAAGCCAGAAGTTGTTTACTGAAAATGACCACTAGGGTTCGGAAGTTGCCGAAGACGAGGCAAGGTGCAACGGAAAGTAACGATAAGTAACGTTTCTTTTGCAACTGTTTGTCAACGTTACAAATTTAAGAAATTTGCAACGTGATGTAACGTTTCAAAATTACACTTTTTGTAACGAATCGATAAAGCAACGTGATATCACGTTGCGTGGGAAACGGTAACGATGTTTCAACTAATTGCAACGTGATGTAACGATGACGTAACGTTTCAGTGTTACTTGGGTCGGACATTTTTGAAAACTAAAATCATAAATAAAAAACACAATCGCAAGCCAGCTTTAACGATAAACGAAGAAATGGAATTCTGAAACTCTCTCCCGGAAATATTTAGAAATTGAAGTCAATAATGGAATTTTTGACGCTCTTCGATGATATTAGGAGGATTAGAGTTCCTATATAGAAGCTACGCTTCTATGTAGGGACTCCAAGGGGGATAAAGGAGGGCCGCCCCTGTAGGAGGACCTCTCCTGCAGTTTTTTATTACTGAATGTAAAAAAACTCTATTTTAGATGATCTTCGATAATAGTAGGGAAAAGGGGTGGGGGTCAGAGTTCTCAAGCGGAAATGTTTCAGAATTAAAGGCCTAAACCTGTGTTATTAACATATGTAACCAGGATACGTAGTAAAGGTTGAATGATTAAAATCAATCGCTCCTCACTTGAAAAATTTCTGTATCCGCTGTTGAGAACGGGCAATTCTCATGATATTGCCCCTCTAAGCAGACGCAGACGCGTCACACTCCTCACTGGTTGAGGAACGGTTAATGACGTAAAAATTTTTTTTTTTAAATGTCTTTCTTTTGCACCCAGTTCCAAAACTTCCCCTAAATTTAGAGGGACACTCATAAAATGCAGATATTGCGCCCCCTAGGGAGCGCGGACGCCCCACAGATTGAGAATCGGTAAATGAACCAAATAAGTTTTCCAACTGTCTCTCTTTCTTTTGTACCCAATTCCAAAACTTCCTCCCTAAATTTCAAAGGAAAACTCATTAGTTACGAATATTGCGCCCCCTAGGGGAACGCGCCCCACTCCCCACAGATTGAGAACTGGTGAATGAACCAAATAATTTTTCTTAATGTCTTTCTTCTATACCCAATTTCAAAACTTTTTCCCTAAATTTGGAGGAAAATTTTTTAAGTTGTGAATATTGCGCCCCTAAGAGGGACGTGGAAGCACCCTACTTGATATTGGTTTAGAATCGTAAATGAGACAAATAAATTTTCTAAGTATATTTCTTTCTTTTGTGTCTAATTCCAAAATTCCCCCCCCCCCCCCCACTATATTTAGAAGGAAAATTCATTAGTTGCGGATATTGCGCCCCTAAGGGACGTGCCCTACTCCCCACACATTGAGAAGTAGTGAATGAACCAAATAAATTTTCCAAATATCTTTGTTTTATACCCAATTCCAAAATTTTCCTACCGAATTCAGAAAGAAAGCTCATAACTTGTGGATAGTGCGCCCCCTAGAGGGGCACAGAAGCGCCCCGCTTCACACAGTTTGAGAACTGGTGAATGAGACTAATACATTTTCCAACTATTTTTCGTTCTTTCTTTTTGGTACTTAAATATTTGTCCAGGGACGCTTCCGGCGCCCCCTTCCTACTGGCGCCCCTGATTTTCCCAGGGAGGGGCAATTTCCCCCATTGCCCCCCCCTTTGGATCCGCGCCTGATTAAATGGGACCTCTTCCTGCAGAAAATTTCTTGTTCGTGCGAAAAACAGAAAACTTACGTTTTCCGCCGTAAAATCAATGATAAATAAGCTCAAAACATTTTGGAGCAACGTCTTACTTAAAAATAAAAATAAATTTAACATTTTGGGTTAAATTGTTGCATAATTGTAAATAGAAAAAAATTGAGAAATTAAATCTAAAGAACTTAGTTGGGATCAGTTAATCAGGACGGTGAAGGTGTCCTTGTGTGAGGGTGCAGGACTTGGAAGTTAGAAATTTTTCGATGAATCATGCTGTTCAGTGAAATATTTTCAAAAACAATTTTAAATTATTAGCCCAAAATTTGGCAATCGGAAACAACTTCGTTTTTTTAGTCAAGATAACGATAAGAAGCACACGTTTGCGTTTGGTGCCTCAAATATTGTCATTAAGCTTAGAAATATCTCCTCAATCGCCAGATTTAAACTTAATAGAACATATTTGGAGGATATATTACGAAAATACACTATTGAAACGGAAAACGAATTAGAAACAGTAAGACTCGAAGTGCGGCTGAACACTTACTCAGAAATTGTTCCAAAAAAAAAAAAAAAAAAAAAAAAAAAAAAAGGAAAAAAAAAATAATGAAATCTATTCCCAGACGTTTAAAAGCTGTTGCTGATACTGCATGATATTCTACTAAATAATAACTTAGTAAAAAGTTAGATTATTTACTAGTTTTTTCACATTCTTTCAAAGTGTACGAAGACTTTTGTGAGATTAAGTTTCTGGTACTTTTTGATTATTGATTTCTTAAAAATCAAGTTTTATTATGTTATTAACAATTTTCATGTAGTTTTGTTAAAAAATAAATCATAGATCTTATAATTAAATACCCGTTCCAAAATATTAATTTTAACGAATCGATAATGGCGTATTTCATTGAAAATCGTAAGTGTACGAATACTTTTGGGAGCCACTGTAAGTTTTTGGAAAGTTGAAATTATTTGAACAAGTTCAACATAATTTGAACAAGTACAAACAACCTTAGTAACCTTTTTTCAGTCATGGCTGGAGCACCTTCCATGTTATTCATATTTAAATGCCAAACTGGCTCATTTTTTTCTCTTTTTGTGATCATTGGACTAATGGCAAATCCAGGGGGGGGGGGGGCGGCTATGAGGCTGCAGCCACCCCCAAACCATCAGAAATAAATTCTTTCACCCTCTGTCTATGCATCTTAATGTTAAAAAATATATATATAATTTCCTACATCCATTCTATCTTTATCAATTAATTTGTTTTCGCTCTTCTTAAGGTTGATATACAAATTTGCGATAGTAACAAAGTGTTAGTTTTCCGAAATTTTCCCTTCAAATTTCTGAACTTTTTCCCTACCTGTTCCAAATATTTATACATTTACTCACTAAAAGAAGGAAAGGAGAAAAAAGTGTAGATATAATAACTACTTCAGTAAATTACCGCCCATTAGCCAGGGCTAAAGCAGAAATATATGAAATACACCACCAGCTCAGTCATTTCCAGCCGAGCTCGAGTTGAACCGAACCATTGCTTCGGTCACTCGTCTGGTCTGCTAATTCTATATTAGCTACCAGTTTGTTTCGCACTCTTGGCTTCCCTAAGAGGTTTTCCATCTCCAGCTCAGTCACTTTCCTATGCCAGGCTGATGAGTGCTAATAAGCACGAAACTGCAGTCCTCGGCTGGAAATGACTGAGCTGGCGGCGTATTTCACATTAGCTACTTGTATTTTCTTTCTTTCTCTCTCTTTAATTTTCGTGTTTAATATCAATTCTTAAAATTTTGTCTTCTTTCTCGCTGTTTTTCACTATTTGTTTAACATCTTTCAGCTTTTCTTTCTTCTATTTCATTTACATCACCTTGTCAGGGTAATTGTTTTGCATCCTTAACAAGAATTGAAAATTTTGCCTTCAAATTGCATAACAAATATGTCTAAACGAATGAAAAAACTTTGAATATACATTTAAAATTTAGAATTTTAACACTGAATACCAAATTTTAGATAATTTCAAATGTAACTCAGAAAGATTCATTAGTCATTAACACCCCTAGATAGCAGATAATGATACAGAACACTTTCTTTTACATCGATAAACTTTGGTAATGACAAGGAGACCTCAGCAAGAATTTTAACTACCTCAGCCGCCCCCAGAACAAAATTCTGGATTCGCCACCGCATTGGACAAAAAAACCGCATGCAAAACTAATAAGAATATGAACTGAACTGCAATGACGCTCTCGAAAGCCGAAACACGAGCTCAAGGTGGGGAGCAAATCCATATTGGTACTGGTACTGATTTTCGCAGGCCGCGGGGTAGAGCCCGCTTTTCCGCATTTCTGGAATCAAGAGATGTTTTAACAGTAAAAAAAAGGGTGAAGGTGAATTCAAGTGCACTGACAGTAGAGGGAAAAGGAGAGTTCTGCCGCAGGAGGAAGTGTGAAGTGGAACCACTTCCTCCCCACCCCCTCCCACTCTTCCTCCTAACACTTCCTCCCACTCACCCTCTGACCTTGGGTTGATCTTCCTCCTGATAGCCGCCTCCCAGGGCCGCCGCGAGGACTCCTAGAAGGTTACGGGGGTTTTTCCCGCGTTTTTGAATATTTTCCCGCGCTTTTGGACTTTGTCGTTTTTCTAGTCATAGAAGCCTAGGAGGTTTTTCACTTTTTGAATGACAACGTCAAAGTTTTTGGTTGTTATGACAACCAGAGTTTTTTAGTTTTCAGTTGGCAACACTTGTTGCTATGCTTTAACTTATGCGGTGTTTAACGTTCATGGCGCCATCTATTGAGAGGTTGATTTTTATTTCCGGACTTTTGAATATTTCTGCGAATTTAATTATTTTTACAGAATGTCGCGGCCGGGAATCGAACACCCAAACTTTGAGTTAGCAAAAACGTATGCTAACCACTATGCTATATTTTTCATTACTCTTTCAGTCTTAATGTGAATCTGTACCATGACAACAAATATTACAATTAAATTAATTTTAAAACCATCAGTTAATTTACTCTTTAGTACTAATCATGGCATATCATTGACTGAATTTCAGCTCATAATTGAAACTATCGTCATTATTATTATTTTTCATAATAACAAAGTTTTCACTTAAGTAAAGATTTATTTAAATACAACCCATTCGAGATTTTAGATTTGGTTCAATGCTTTGTGGACTTGAAATATATTTTAAACTTTGATTTTCTTTTTCATGCATTTCAAACTTTATCCTTTTTATTTTTTCTAACTTGTTAAATTTTCTTAACTAATTTCTTTTTTCTTTGTCAAATTTACAAATATTTTTTCTAACTTGTAAAAATTTCGAAGAAATAATTTTCTTAACTAATTTTTTTTGACTTTCATACAACAAAATATTTTTTCTTACTTGTTAAATTTTCAAAGAAATAATTAACTTAAATATTCTTTCACACATTTTGAACTTTAACGTTTTTTCCTGTCATTTAGCACTTTGATTTTTTTTTTCACTATTTTAGCGTTTTTCAATTATTTTCAGTCTTTAACTATTTTCTTAACTTTTTAGTCTTTAACTAATTTCAAGCATTTCAGACTTAGATTATTTTTTCGTGATTTCGATTTTTTTTTTAGTATATTTTAGAGTTTGATCATTTTCTCGCTTGTTTTTACTTTATCGTTTTTTTCCGATATTTTTAAACTTAGAAATTTTTCGCAATTAGTGACTGGAATTGAAACCTCAAATTTTTCGATACATTATCAGGTCTACAATTTTCATCCAACTAATTTAATTTAAAAACTTGCAATCAATTTACTCTTAGTAGTAATTAACACCTATCATTAACAAATTTTTACGGATTTTAAGAAATCAACTTAATTAATTTTTTCCAGTAAGCAAATTGCGCACTCAAGTTACATTCCAACACTGCATATACGTTTCAAGAGTTTCATTGAATTTATCACATTCCATTTAATTAACTCTAATAATTACTTTTTCATTAATACTTAACTTAATCATTTTATCATACATTTATTCCAGTTACAAAATTATGCTTAAAAGTTATTTATTTTTCTTAGCACAAGAGATTTTAACATGTTCCTACTAAAATGCTTTTCACTCTAGTTTGAGTTTACTAAAATAGCAACTCATTTACGATTTAGATTCATTTAATCGTCTTTGATTCTTTTTCATTGTTAATATTTTAAATTATCACATACGTTATTATTTTTATACATTTATCCATTTAATTTTCCAAAATCTACAATCAATTTACTCTTCGTATTAATTAACACTTATCACTATCAAATATTTTCATGAATTTTAAAAATTATCTTCTTAAATAATTTTTTACTGTAACCAAATTTCCCACTCAAGTTATATTTTATCACTACATATGCTTTTCATGAGTTTCATTTAATTTATCGCATTTCATTTAATGAACTCTAATAATTATTTTTTATCATCGATATTTAAGTTAATCATATTTTCCTTTATTTTTTTTTTTTTTCATGCAAACACTCTTGATGGAATAAAACAAAATTTTCAACTTTCATGAATTAAATCCCCTCTGACTATTTTATTTTACTTTACCATACTTTACTATTTTACTTACTGCGTTTTACTATTTATCATTCATTACAGCTTTTCCAAAATATTACTTTACAACCAACTAATTTCATTAACAGAATTTTCATTACAATTTATAAATTTCACTTTTATTTAATTATTTTTACCTACGCTAAAATAAAACACATCACATAAAAAAGTTAAACATCAATGAAGAACCCGAGAAATGTTAAAATTATAAGTCGAGTATCAAAACTTCATGTCAGCAAATTTTAAAAATAGACTTACCGAAAAATAACTTCTACTGAAATTCATTTCAAAACTTGGAATCAATTTACTCTTAGCATTAATAAACACTTATCATTAAGAAATTTTCATGGATTTTAAAAATCAACTTATTTAATTTTTTCCAGTAAGCAAATTTCGCACTCAAGTTACATTTTATCACTACATATGCTTTTCAAGAGTTTTATTGAATTTATCACATTTTATTTAATTATTTTTTGATTAGTATTAAACTTAGTCATTTTATCGCTTAGTATTTAACTTAATCATTTTCTTGCTTGTTTTTACTTTATCGGTTTTTTTTCCCCGTTATTTTTAAACTTAGAAATTTTTCACAATTAGTAACAGGAATCGAACCCACAAATTTTTCGAAACATTATCAGGCCTACAATTTTCATCCAACTAATTTATTTTAAAAACTTGCAATCAATTTACTCTTAGTAGTAATTAACACTTATCATTAATAAATTTTCACGATTTTAAAAAAATCAACTTATTTAATTTTTTTCCTTTAAGCAAATTTCGCACTCAAGTTACATTTCATCACTTTATATGCTTTTCAAGAGTTTCATTTAATTTATCACATTTTATTTAATCAACTCTATTAATTATTTTTTTGATTAGTATTTAATTTAGTCATTTTATCGCATAAAGTTTAACTTTATTATTATTATTTTTTTTTTCATACAAGCACTCTTGTTAGAATAAAACAAAATTTTCAACCTTCATGAATTAGAATCACTTTGGCTATTTCATTTTCCCAATAATATTTTACTTTAACAACTAATTTCTTTAACAAAATCGATATCATTTATTTTAGTCTTTATCCTTTTCGAACGATACATTCAAATGGACAGCTATACGTTAAATTAAGAAACTTAATCTAAATTTTGACAAATTAAGTTATAGCTAAATACTGACTAAAATTAAGTACAAAAGACTAACCTTTTTGGGGTGAAATCCCTCAAGTACCAGCTATCGCGAAGTTATTTAAAAACAGTGAATGAAATTGTAATAAGTGGATTGTTAATTATAACTCAATCTCACAAAATTACAATTACACGCATGTTTTATTTGAAATCGCTGCATACGGCTGGCTGCCCATCGTCGATTTGCAGAACGCATGCCGTGATATCGCAAATCAACTCGGCTGTTAAAAAAAACTACCGTAATCCTACAGCACTTCGGATCGTCCACACACACACCGAGGCGAATTGAGAAAATGACTTTATCAATATTGCTATCTACCCCTTTACCGATAACAGATAACAAACCCCACGTGCTAGTATTATTCACCACCTGGCCTACGTCTTTCAAGTGATGTCACTGTTTCTGACCAATTAAAATTAGTTCACGTTTCTCAAATATCAAGCACATAGATCGACAATAGCCTGATGTCAGGTTTTCCAAACAAAATTTTAGATTTTAATTCGTAGTTTCGAATTAATTTCTTTTTCATTTCAAACTTATAAAAAAAATTTCCAGCTTGTAAGAATATTTCTTTCAAAAACAGATTTTTGATTCAAAACAGTATTTTTTCAAACTTGTAATATTTTTCTACTTAGAAAATGAAATCAAAAATTTTTGTTTTCTTTAATCATATAAAATGTTTTTAAGAAATAATTTCTCAAACTTGTAATATTTTTCCACTAATTAAAAAAAATCATTTTTTTTTTCAATCATATAAAAATAAATTTTTAATCTTACAACAGTAAATTTTTCCGCAAAAATATTTTTTTCAAATCAAAATAATAATAATAATAATATTTTTGTAACATATTGTTTTTTTTCCTTTCAATCTTTTTTTTCAAAAATTTTCAAACTTACAAAATAAAATTTTTTCAACTGAATCTTCAAACGAAATGATTTAATTAAATTTAAAACTCAATATCACTTTACTCTTAGTATTAATAACCAATAGCACTTAACCATTTACTCTTTGCACTCTAAGTATTAATTAACACACACGCATTACAAATAATAATAATAATGTTTAAGATACTTACAAATCATCCACTCAAGCTTTCAAATATCCATCTAGCATGTTATTGTTCATTCGTGTGAGGGAACTTGTAATAAAACTTTACTTATCAACCGAAATTATAAGCGAAAATATCGCATTTTTTAGCACTTAATATAATCCTACAATTAACAAATTGGTTTTAACTTTGAATTTAAGAAAAATAAAAACTATTACACACTTAGTAACATATCTATCGATGTATATTATTTCATGACAAATCACAAATAGGTGAGGATCTTTTATCGATCATGTGACCAACTAAGTTAAGAAAGAGCGTTCTTATCTCATATGAGAATTTATAAGTCTTTAATATTTCTCTTTAATGTAAGTGTATTGATACGTACGAGTTTGTGTATGTGAATATAACTGTGTATTGTTTTCAAACCATTGTCATGTTTAAGCTTTACGGTTCTAATTTTGACTTTCCACTTAGCATTATTTGAAGTCCTTCGCATGTATTAAACTATAGAAATATCACAAAAATTATATTTTCATTCAGTCTTAATTACAAAACCATACAATAAGATGAAGACAACACCGATAGTATAAAGATTACTTACAAGAGAGTGCATATAAAAAATATATGTAAGAGTGATTTCAAAGTATAATCCATCAACCATATTCAACAACTCAATAAAAACACAAGTCTCTTTTAAAATGATAAACACAATTTATTCACACACACAGTAAAAGACAATTAAATAAACTTACATCTTTAAGTAAAACTCTTCAAAACTTTCAAGCATATTTTTAACATCGATTGCATCAAATAAATCAGACACATGACATTTTAAACATGGACTATCAACATTCAAAGTAACGAAGTCACGAGTCAAGTTTTCCCAATTAACATTAAAAAGAGCCTGTTCGAAAAAAGTGTCGAACTTTCGACCCCTTGTTAATGATTCACATTCATGCACTCTCATGTAAAAAATGAATCCATTTTTACAACCCACACATTCTTTTTAGAAAGGTACTTTATGTTGCATATGAGCTCATCAAATAGTCACTTACGTAGAGATTCAGCCAGTTTACCAACTTCTTGTGATGTATATGTGCTGATTTTATCACATCGACAATCACAGGGATATTTTTTCTCAATTTCCGAAAGGATGTACTCTTTTAGAGTATAAGTCATAAGTTTGTCTTTGACACTACGTGAGATACAAGGGGACGCGTAACACAATTTGTCAATCTGGCTTTTCCAAAAGTAGAACTCTATCAGGCATCAACTGGAACACTTCTCGTTTCAGTTTGAACAATCTTTGCACACTAACACAGATGTTACCATTCGCACTCGACTCTCCCTTTTTATAACAAAAGCGAAATCACGGTCTTCGATTAATTTTTGATTTATATTTTTACGTAGGCTTGAAATAAGTGATCTCCACACATCTGGTTCTAAGGAAATACCATCCATAGTTGGTCGAAAAATACCATCTTTCCCACACGTATATCTTCTAATATGCACGCGTGTACGTTTCCGAAAAGTATTCACCAAAAGTGAAAATACAATCACCCAAGTGTATCATATCATCAGGCTGTGGAGAAGCCTCAATGTTCATTTTCATGTTCGTTGCATCCCATCTGTTCATCTTCAGGCTTCAAAGTTTCAGAATGATTTTCACCAGCGTTAGTCATTCTTAACTCTCATAGGATTAGGAGTCACAATACTAAAACAACTTCCTGTGAACTTAAAAAATAAATCAAACTAGGTTTTAACACTAGCTGGTGAAGAAAAATCCTAAGTACATAGAATAAAATTTCACGATCTCTTTCAAAGCTCAGAATCACCCTGAAAATGATTCTCCAAACATCCACTATAAACCAATGAATATTCACTTTAACCAATGAGAAGTGTACATAAGTCTCTTGCTACTGACGTCATAGAATATCACACGAACTTTTGAGCAGAGTTGAGTTGTTTTCCTCAGTATTCAGATTTTTAGAAATGCCAACACTTTGACTTCCAACTTCACCCTGACCTACTACGAGTAATTTTAAGATGGTAGCAGTTTTCACATCACATCGAATGCCGATGACGTTTTCGCATCTCATGCAAATTGACATGATCAATTACACGTGATTGATCATGTCATGCGCGAGATGCGAAACCGTCATCGACATTCGGTGTGATGTGAAAACCTGCTACCATCTTAAAATTACTCGTAGTAGGTCAGGATGAAGTTGGAAGTCAAAGTGTTGGCATTTCTAAAAATCTGAATACTGAGGAAAACAACTCAACTCTGCTCAAAAGTTCGTGTGATATTCTATGACGTCAGTAGCAAGAGACTTACGTACACTTCTCATTGGTTAAAGTGAATATTCATTGGTTTATAGTGGATGTTTGGAGAATCATTTTCAGGGTGATTCTGAGCTTTGAAAGAGATCGTGAAATTTTATTCTATGTACTTAGGATTTTTCTTCACCAGCTAGTGTTAAAACCTAGTTTGATTTATTTTTTAAGTTCACAGGAAGTTGTTTTAGTATTGTGACTCCTAATCCTATGAGAGTTAAGAATGACTAACGCTGGTGAAAATCATTCTGAAACTTTGAAGCCTGAAGATGAACAGATGGGATGCAACGAACATGAAAATGAACATTGAGGCTTCTCCACAGCCTGATGATATGATACACTTGGGTGATTGTATTTTCACTTTTGGTGAATACTTTTCGGAAACGTACACGCGTGCATATTAGAAGATATACGTGTGGGAAAGATGGTATTTTTCGACCAACTATGGATGGTATTTCCTTAGAACCAGATGTGTGGAGATCACTTATTTCAAGCCTACGTAAAAATATAAATCAAAAATTAATCGAAGACCGTGATTTCGCTTTTGTTATAAAAAAGGAGAGTCGAGTGCGAATGGTAACATCTGTGTTAGTGTGCAAAGATTGTTCAAACTGAAACGAGAAGTGTTCCAGTTGATGCCTGATAGAGTTCTACTTTTGTAAAAGCCAGATTGACAAATTGTGTTACGCGTCCCCTTGTATCTCACGTAGTGTCAAAGACAAACTTATGACTTATACTCTAAAAGAGTACATCCTTTCGGAAATTGAGAAAAAATATCCCTGTGATTGTCGATGTGATAAAATCAGCACATATACATCACAAGAAGTTGGTAAACTGGCTGATTCTCTACGTAAGTGACTATTTGATGAGCTCATATGCAACATAAAGTACCTTTCTAAAAAGAATGTGTGGGTTGTAAAAATGGATTCATTTTTTACATGAGAGTGCATGAATGTGAATCATTAACAAGGGGTCGAAAGTTCGACACTTTTTTCGAACAGGCTCTTTTTAATGTTAATTGGGAAAACTTGACTCGTGACTTCGTTACTTTGAATGTTGATAGTCCATGTTTAAAATGTCATGTGTCTGATTTATTTGATGCAATCGATGTTAAAAATATGCTTGAAAGTTTTGAAGAGTTTTACTTAAAGATGTAAGTTTATTTAATTGTCTTTTACTGTGTGTGTGAATAAATTGTGTTTATCATTTTAAAAGAGACTTGTGTTTTTATTGAGTTGTTGAATATGGTTGATGGATTATACTTTGAAATCACTCTTACATATATTTTTTATATGCACTTTCTTGTAAGTAATCTTTATACTATCGGTGTTGTCTTCATCTTATTGTATGGTTTTGTAATTAAGACTGAATGAAAATATAATTTTTGTGATATTTCTATAGTTTAATACATGCGAAGGACTTCAAATAATGCTAAGTGGAAAGTCAAAATTAGAACCGTAAAGCTTAAACATGACAATGGTTTGAAAACAATACACAGTTATATTCACATACACAAACTCGTACGTATCAATACACTTACATTAAAGAGAAATATTAAAGACTTATAAATTCTCATATGAGATAAGAACGCTCTTTCTTAACTTAGTTGGTCACATGATCGATAAAAGATCCTCACCTATTTGTGATTTGTCATGAAATAATATACATCGATAGATATGTTACTAAGTGTGTAATAGTTTTTATTTTTCTTAAATTCAAAGTTAAAACCAATTTGTTAATTGTAGGATTATATTAAGTGCTAAAAAATGCGATATTTTCGCTTATAATTTCGGTTGATAAGTAAAGTTTTATTACAAGTTCCCTCACACGAATGAACAATAACATGCTAGATGGATATTTGAAAGCTTGAGTGGATGATTTGTAAGTATCTTAAACATTATTATTATTATTTGTAATGCGTGTGTGTTAATTAATACTTAGAGTGCAAAGAGTAAATGGTTAAGTGCTATTGGTTATTAATACTAAGAGTAAAGTGATATTGAGTTTTAAATTTAATTAAATCATTTCGTTTGAAGATTCAGTTGAAAAAATTTTATTTTGTAAGTTTGAAAATTTTTGAAAAAAAAGATTGAAAGGAAAAAAAACAATATGTTACAAAAATATTATTATTATTATTATTTTGATTTGAAAAAAATATTTTTGCGGAAAAATTTACTGTTGTAAGATTAAAAATTTATTTTTATATGATTGAAAAAAAAAATGATTTTTTTTAATTAGTGGAAAAATATTACAAGTTTGAGAAATTATTTCTTAAAAACATTTTATATGATTAAAGAAAACAAAAATTTTTGATTTCATTTTCTAAGTAGAAAAATATTACAAGTTTGAAAAAATACTGTTTTGAATCAAAAATCTGTTTTTGAAAGAAATATTCTTACAAGCTGGAAATTTTTTTTATAAGTTTGAAATGAAAAAGAAATTAATTCGAAACTACGAATTAAAATCTAAAATTTTGTTTGGAAAACCTGACATCAGGCTATTGTCGATCTATGTGCTTGATATTTGAGAAACGTGAACTAATTTTAATTGGTCAGAAACAGTGACATCACTTGAAAGACGTAGGCCAGGTGGTGAATAATACTAGCACGTGGGGTTTGTTATCTGTTATCGGTAAAGGGGTAGATAGCAATATTGATAAAGTCATTTTCTCAATTCGCCTCGGTGTGTGTGTGGACGATCCGAAGTGCTGTAGGATTACGGTAGTTTTTTTTAACAGCCGAGTTGATTTGCGATATCACGGCATGCGTTCTGCAAATCGACGATGGGCAGCCAGCCGTATGCAGCGATTTCAAATAAAACATGCGTGTAATTGTAATTTTGTGAGATTGAGTTATAATTAACAATCCACTTATTACAATTTCATTCACTGTTTTTAAATAACTTCGCGATAGCTGGTACTTGAGGGATTTCACCCCAAAAAGGTTAGTCTTTTGTACTTAATTTTAGTCAGTATTTAGCTATAACTTAATTTGTCAAAATTTAGATTAAGTTTCTTAATTTAACGTATAGCTGTCCATTTGAATGTATCGTTCGAAAAGGATAAAGACTAAAATAAATGATATCGATTTTGTTAAAGAAATTAGTTGTTAAAGTAAAATATTATTGGGAAAATGAAATAGCCAAAGTGATTCTAATTCATGAAGGTTGAAAATTTTGTTTTATTCTAACAAGAGTGCTTGTATGAAAAAAAAAATAATAATAATAAAGTAAAACTTTATGCGATAAAATGACTAAATTAAATACTAATCAAAAAAATAATTAATAGAGTTGATTAAATAAAATGTGATAAATTAAATGAAACTCTTGAAAAGCATATAAAGTGATGAAATGTAACTTGAGTGCGAAATTTGCTTAAAGGAAAAAAATTAAATAAGTTGATTTTTTTAAAATCGTGAAAATTTATTAATGATAAGTGTTAATTACTACTAAGAGTAAATTGATTGCAAGTTTTAAAAATAAATTAGTTGGATGAAAATTGTAGGCCTGATAATGTTTCGAAAAATTTGTGGGTTCGATTCCTGTTACTAATTGTGAAAAATTTCTAAGTTTAAAAATAACGGGGGAAAAAAACCGATAAAGTAAAAACAAGCAAGAAAATGATTAAGTTAAATACTAAGCGATAAAATGACTAAGTTTAATACTAATCAAAAAATAATTAAATAAAATGTGATAAATTCAATAAAACTCTTGAAAAGCATATGTAGTGATAAAATGTAACTTGAGTGCGAAATTTGCTTACTGGAAAAAATTAAATAAGTTGATTTTTAAAATCCATGAAAATTTCTTAATGATAAGTGTTTATTAATGCTAAGAGTAAATTGATTCCAAGTTTTGAAATGAATTTCAGTAGAAGTTATTTTTCGGTAAGTCTATTTTTAAAATTTGCTGACATGAAGTTTTGATACTCGACTTATAATTTTAACATTTCTCGGGTTCTTCATTGATGTTTAACTTTTTTATGTGATGTGTTTTATTTTAGCGTAGGTAAAAATAATTAAATAAAAGTGAAATTTATAAATTGTAATGAAAATTCTGTTAATGAAATTAGTTGGTTGTAAAGTAATATTTTGGAAAAGCTGTAATGAATGATAAATAGTAAAACGCAGTAAGTAAAATAGTAAAGTATGGTAAAGTAAAATAAAATAGTCAGAGGGGATTTAATTCATGAAAGTTGAAAATTTTGTTTTATTCCATCAAGAGTGTTTGCATGAAAAAAAAAAAAAATAAAGGAAAATATGATTAACTTAAATATCGATGATAAAAAATAATTATTAGAGTTCATTAAATGAAATGCGATAAATTAAATGAAACTCATGAAAAGCATATGTAGTGATAAAATATAACTTGAGTGGGAAATTTGGTTACAGTAAAAAATTATTTAAGAAGATAATTTTTAAAATTCATGAAAATATTTGATAGTGATAAGTGTTAATTAATACGAAGAGTAAATTGATTGTAGATTTTGGAAAATTAAATGGATAAATGTATAAAAATAATAACGTATGTGATAATTTAAAATATTAACAATGAAAAAGAATCAAAGACGATTAAATGAATCTAAATCGTAAATGAGTTGCTATTTTAGTAAACTCAAACTAGAGTGAAAAGCATTTTAGTAGGAACATGTTAAAATCTCTTGTGCTAAGAAAAATAAATAACTTTTAAGCATAATTTTGTAACTGGAATAAATGTATGATAAAATGATTAAGTTAAGTATTAATGAAAAAGTAATTATTAGAGTTAATTAAATGGAATGTGATAAATTCAATGAAACTCTTGAAACGTATATGCAGTGTTGGAATGTAACTTGAGTGCGCAATTTGCTTACTGGAAAAAATTAATTAAGTTGATTTCTTAAAATCCGTAAAAATTTGTTAATGATAGGTGTTAATTACTACTAAGAGTAAATTGATTGCAAGTTTTTAAATTAAATTAGTTGGATGAAAATTGTAGACCTGATAATGTATCGAAAAATTTGAGGTTTCAATTCCAGTCACTAATTGCGAAAAATTTCTAAGTTTAAAAATATCGGAAAAAAGCGATAAAGTAAAAACAAGCGAGAAAATGATCAAACTCTAAAATATACTAAAAAAAAAATCGAAATCACGAAAAAATAATCTAAGTCTGAAATGCTTGAAATTAGTTAAAGACTAAAAAGTTAAGAAAATAGTTAAAGACTGAAAATAATTGAAAAACGCTAAAATAGTGAAAAAAAAAATCAAAGTGCTAAATGACAGGAAAAAACGTTAAAGTTCAAAATGTGTGAAAGAATATTTAAGTTAATTATTTCTTTGAAAATTTAACAAGTAAGAAAAAATATTTTGTTGTATGAAAGTCAAAAAAAATTAGTTAAGAAAATTATTTCTTCGAAATTTTTACAAGTTAGAAAAAATATTTGTAAATTTGACAAAGAAAAAAGAAATTAGTTAAGAAAATTTAACAAGTTAGAAAAAATAAAAAGGATAAAGTTTGAAATGCATGAAAAAGAAAATCAAAGTTTAAAATATATTTCAAGTCCACAAAGCATTGAACCAAATCTAAAATCTCGAATGGGTTGTATTTAAATAAATCTTTACTTAAGTGAAAACTTTGTTATTATGAAAAATAATAATAATGACGATAGTTTCAATTATGAGCTGAAATTCAGTTAATGATATGCCATGATTAGTACTAAAGAGTAAATTAACTGATGGTTTTAAAATTAATTTAATTGTAATATTCGTTGTCATGGTACAGATTCACATTAAGACTGAAAGAGTAATGAAAAATATAGCATAGTGGTTAGCATACGTTTTTGCTAACTCAAAGTTTGGGTGTTTGATTCCCGGCCGCGACATTCTGTAAAAATAATTAAATTCGCAGAAATATTCAAAAGTCCGGAAATAAAAATCAACCTCTCAATAGATGGCGCCATGAACGTTAAACACCGCATAAGTTAAAGCATAGCAACAAGTGTTGCCAACTGAAAACTAAAAAACTCTGGTTGTCATAACAACCAAAAACTTTGACGTTGTCATTCAAAAAGTGAAAAACCTCCTAGTCTTCTATGACTAGAAAAACGACAAAGTCCAAAAGCGCGGGAAAATATTCAAAAACGCGGGAAAAACCCCCGTAACCTTCTAGGAGTCCTCGCGGCGGCCCTGGGAGGCGGCTATCAGGAGGAAGATCAACCCAAGGTCAGAGGGTGAGTGGGAGGAAGTGTTAGGAGGAAGAGGAAGAGTGGGAGGGGGTGGGGAGGAAGTGGTTCCACTTCACACTTCCTCCTGCGGCAGAACTCTCCTTTTCCCTCTACTACTGACCACTCCGTCTGCCCCCTGCTCTTGTTGCTTATTGGGTGGACATTCCGAAATTCCTAGAAAAGGTAGATCACATTTTTGAAATCAGGTTTGAGGAAATCAATGTACGGCAATAAGCTGCAGTGCTAGAATTTTCCGAGGGAGCTGAGCCGGTTGGAAATATTCCAGGGGGAGCTCAAGCTCCCCCGGTTCCGACGCCTATGGGTTACCATGCTGTTTAATAGAACGCATTGAGAGCGTTTCAAAATTCGCCGCCGGGAACATTGGGCGCCGAGCATTTTAGGCCCCGGGAATACTGGGCACAATATGCTCGGCGCCCAATCTTCCTAGACCGACTTTTTATACGGGCCCCAAGTCCCCCAACTTATATTTAGGGAATTAATTTCCATTGAAAAGTAATTCCAACACAAAAAAACTGAAATTAGTACGACCAATATTCACCGAGATATGAAACGCAGCATTTTGTGACTTAAACCACTTTTCACTCGCTGTCAACAGCACATTTTGAAGGAAAATATAGCTGTTGTTAACAAGAGTTTAAAATTATATGTGTGCATAGAGTGTCGCTTTTGAAATTGTTCCGAGGTTTTGCAGTGTATTTTTGCGTATGACGGCATAACATTTGCATTTATTTCTGAATAGCAATGAAAAATATAAATACCTTGTTTTTCTTACTTTGATGACCTGTCATTCTTCTGAAAGGGCGATAAGTTCCAATTTCATCTTCTGTAGGGTCCCTTAAAACTTTGAAATGGAATATCTCCTTGAGTTTTGGTCGCACAAATGTCAAGTTTTTTGTGTCAGTAATAGTTTCCAATGGAGATTATTTCCAAAAATATAAGTTGGGGGACCTGGGGCCCGAATAAAAAATTAAATTTTGTATTTTTTGACTAATTTTTATTTTTACTTCAAACTTTCGCTACCTTAACTCTGCACCTGATTTTGAACAATTTTGCAATTGGAAGTATACATTTAGGACTAACGGTTGCGAAATAAAGGTCTTGCAGGTTAAAAAGGAACTGTATACTTAGGATTAGGTTCATATTACATAACTTCATCAGTAATAACTCCCTTTTAAACAAGTTGAACCCATCGTTTGACCTCGCGACTGCCCCGAGTGGATTGAGTTCCCTACCATGCTCACCCATATGACCCCATGTGTTACAGGATCCCTTCCAATTCAGCCTACATTGAAGCAAATTATATAAAAATAACTCCAGCCTACCTTTATTTTGAACATCATTTCTGTTGTCCCTTCCAGCCACCCCTATGAGTAAGACATGTTTAAACAACATTGCAAAGTCTGGTTTCTATCTATTCTGATCACTGTGTGACAAAACGAAAAAAAAACAGATATTTTATAAAAACTTGTTGATTTCTTTGGGGGGGGGGGGGCGGGGATTCGGTTACCCTATTAACCACAATAAAAGAAATTCATCCAGAATTAAATAGAAATACAGTAGTACCTCCTCTAAAGGACATTTTTTCTGGTCCCAGTCGCTTTTAATTGGGACTTCCATGTATTTGCCTCTGAAGAAAGGACACTATTTAAGGGAGAGTCACAGAGAAAAATTGCAGTAATTAATGTATAAATGCATACAAAGTATTGGATTTACTGGAATTTAAGAATCTGAAATTCAACAGGTGAACATTACTGGTTGACATTAAAGTGTACTAATATGATGCATGATTATGATACATTATAAAATTCTTGCTAAAATTTACATGCATGTTTTTCACTTTCAGCAATTTATACATGTAGGCTAACGCCGATGGATAATCAACGGTCCATGAATAGCTTTGTGTAGAAAATTTTAAATGCGAACACTGATTGAAATTTATTTTGTATTGAATTTTAAATTGCATAGTTTAACATGTTTATATATAACAAGGAATTACTTCAAAATAATTCATGTGAGTTACAAAACTATATCATTACCAATTTTTTTAACTAATTTTTAATTATTAAAAGAATTTTGAAATTTGAATAATTTTGAATTTTATTCAGTATAATACATTGCATATATCAACTTAAAAATACCTCTGAAGAAGGGACACCTCTATTTAAGGGACAAAATTTCCGGTCCCCTTAGTGTCCCGAATTGAAAGGTTCTACTGTACTTTTGGGCTTATCATTATCGAAAGGAACACTAGCTATCTGTGTCTCAATCTAGTTATGTAAGTTCCAAATTGCTTCCAGTACAGATCCATAGTCTCCTCTGGATGGGATAAGCTGGGTCCTTCCCCTGGGCGACAAATTGTAGTATGTAATTACATATTGTAGCATTATGTACCGTATTGTATCTTATTTACATACATATTGTATGTTTTTTTAAAAATAGAATTACCTACTATTTTCCTAAACAGTATAGCCTTGGTTAGTTTCAAAAATCTGAACAACTTGAAAATCGTATTTATCAATGGTCTCAATCAGTTCGGATTTTTGATGTTAAACTGTACTTTAATTCATGTTACTGTGTTGCTAGAAAATAACATTCCAGCCAAATTTAAAGAAAGGTGGAACTATTTAAAATTTATGATCTATTTATTTGATACTGTTATCATTTCATGTATTACCATGCTAACTGAAATGGAGAAGTTCGACAGGGTGGTTATAATGGGAGTCAGCTGTATATTATTACTAGGAAAATTATCATCCGTGAAAAAAAAAAATTACACGCAAATAATCAAATGAATCAAAATTAAAATTTGCAGTTCAAATTCAGAATGTCTGAAATCTACCCTGTAATAATATGATTTAACACTAGAAAGATGGAGGGACTCGTGTGGCTTCTTCGTGCTTTGTTGTTCAATAACTCGAATAATATCTAAGGAAGCTTAATGAAACTTTCTGGCTTTTCATTATATGACTAATATGAATGCTTATTGAGTCATTTAGTCATTTGCCTCATAGAACTGTGAATATTGATCCTTATACCTAGAAAGACGGGAGGGGCCACGTTGCCCCTAAGCTATTTTACATCAAAAAACCTTTACTTTTTTCCTTTCTGTAAATTTTTGCAGGATAAAAAATGGCTATTCACTCTAGTTTCACCTGTAACTTCCTCTTTAAGTAGCCGTTTTGAATTCCAAAAGATATAAATTTTGCCGGCTGCTATCCAGCCAAACGGTAGCCATTGGCGTTCGAAAGAGAAACTAATTCTACCTTTTAATGCATAAAGACAGAAAAATGAAAAACAATTATGTATTAAATTTTAATTTAGTCATAAAAGATGATGCATCGGGCATGTAGATCATTCAGAAAGAATTTTTGAAAGAATTCAACCTAAAAATGAGTAGCACTGGCCCCTGCAGTCTTTCTAGGTGGAAAATTTCAGTCTTTCTAGTGTTACAGTATTATTTCCTTTTTTTAGAAGAAATGGTTTAAATTTCTTACATTAGTGCCAGAGACAAAAAATTCTGAATAATTCAAAACACTGTCTTAAATTAAGCAAATTTAAAAGTTCTTCTTAAGTATATCGCTCATTTGGAAAAAGCGTGCCACAATACGAATAAATAAAATTTTACAGGAGAAGCGTTTGAAGTTGAACTCTTCAGGCACTTTGCATTAAGAAAAGTAAGTTTGCTGAGCTCTTCACTGGTTAATATGAAAACAAAAAATCTGTTATTATTTTCCAAAAAAGGAAACGTCATTTGTAGCCCTTTAAGCGAAAAAAAGAGAACATTAAAAGTTTTGCATTGTGGCACTCTTCTTCCAAACGAGCAATATGTTCTAAATAAAGTAATGTAAAGTAACAACTTCTAAAAAGCAAATTCGAAGATTACTGCAGACATATGTTTCTGCTAGTTTTATCTTTTAAGCTGTATGTTTATCTCCTCTTGGCTTTTCTCGGATATCTTTTCATCCATAAGCTCAATACGTTTTGCATTGAAAAAGGCGTTCCCTGAAACGCCGAAACATATGTCTGCAGTAATCTGCGAATTTGTGCTTTTTAGACATCGTTACTTTACGTTACTTCACTGTTCAGCACAAAGGTATTTATTTATCTTAATATGTTCTACGTCATAATCATTTAGTGTATGTTCTATGTCAAAAGCAACCTGCGCCATGGATTATATTCACTCAAATTTTCGACAAAAATATTTCTCTCGAAAGACAGGATGGTCACATTACTCTAAGATATGAATATATCAGATTACAGCTACTAAACAGTTGGGAAAAGCACACACAACATATGGAAAAGTGTTCTGAAAAAAAAGTTGAGCTTATGGAAGATGATTGTTCTTTTTAAAATGAAGAGAAATCTCAAATATCAATCAGTCCAGTAAAGGAACCCAATCAATCCATTGAATTATGACAGGCTGAAAAGAAATATCTTACAGAACCAAGCAAAAAAGGTTAACATTGATTCCATGTACTATTTTTTCAGATTTTAAATTTGAAGTTTGAATAGTAAATCTAATAAAATTCTTGTCACCTGAGGGGTCAGCTGACCCTTTGACCCTCCCCTGAATCCGCCCTTGTTTTCTTGTAATACATGCACAAGATATTCAGCTACCTTTTATGCTTTTAATCATTAGGCTTTTGAAGCTTTTAGGAGAAAGAAGGCTAAAAATGAATAATACGGACTAGATTTTGAGCTACACTAAAAAAAAAAAAAAACAGCTAACATGGTAACCACAAGTAATCATATCGTTGATCTTCATGTTAGTTGTCATGAGCACTCATAAGTTTCTGAATTTTTTCTTGGCAGCAGTGTAGTTACAATGAAAGGTTGAATCGAGTGTGTTAGAATGTTCTTTTTGTTGTATTTTGGAACAGGTCTCTTTTTGCTCAATTTTTACTTGTACATACATTCTAATGTTCAAATAAAGTTGTAACTTGTAATAGAATGTTGAATTGTCATTTTTTAAACTGAACTCAAATTGCTCTTCCAATTAAATAAGTTATTTGTTAGAGAGTTGAACATTAGTGCTGATTTTCATAAGTAAAAACTGCATGTTAACAACCTGAATATTAAAATTTATTCATTAATTTGGAAATAGTACTAAATGTTTTAAACACAATTACCATAACAGAAAATTTTATTCATGAAGCCCAGCATGTCGCACTCTCAAAACTACAGGCACAGATGTACAAGGAAGAACACCTTTCTCTGTTATCACCATAGATATCAAGTCAGGTGGTGTGACATCATATCGTAAATTTAGCACCTGCAATGAGGGTAAATCCTTCCAATTTAGCAGATTATTGTTTGGTACAAGATGAGAGTTGACTAGCTCCTCAGGTTCTCCAAGCTCATTATGAACAAAAGAATCTGTAAGAACACGTTCACAGAATTTGTACGTTTCACAGCAAACCAGTACGGGAACACTATAAGAAGACGCTACTAGCGCTACTTGCTTACAACCCAGTCGAGACATAACACAACCATTAGAAAGAAGAGCATGTGCTCCAATGATGACTTTGGACACTTCTTTCATCACATAAGAAAGGGCGGTTATTGAAACATAGGAGCAATGCAAGCCTCTCCTAACCAGACGCCGGAGCATTTCCAAACCTTCCATTTTAGGCCTTGAATCAACAACTATAACTTGGAACTTTTTGTCTTGGTCATAAGCCTTGCATAGCACATCCTTGACCAGAGAAGAATACGAGAACACCAAAATAATATCGCCATTAACAATTTTAGCAGATGCTGAATTGCCTATTGCTTCTTTAGCTAATAAAATCTCATCATTGACAAAGTTGTAAATAAAACTATTCAGATTTTCTTTAATTTTACATTCATCCGATTCTTTTGGTACATGATTTATTTGATGTTTCAAGAATTTAACTGCATTTATCATACTGACAGATAATGGTCTACAATTGTTGAGAAAGTTTAAGTAGGTTTGCAGTTTCGATTCCAAGTCACGAGAAAAATCTTTACCAGAGAGCGCGGTGTAGCCATTTATAACTTTACTAAAAGCAGCAAGTAGGGCTATACAACGGGCATTTGATCCACAAATAGTGCCTTTTGAGTATTGATAACCAACTTCTAAAATAGCAGGGTGAATTTTAGAATTTACATCACTGAGATTTTTAAATGACTTACATTGTGGGAGATGAGAAAAGAGACGCACTTTGCGTATAACATCTTTTTCAACCAAACACTTTGCTGTTTCATTTTCTGTTTCAGTTTTAGAAACTGATACATTATTTGCTGAGGAATCTATAGCTTCTTTTAAATTTTTAGCTTCAGGAATAGTTGGTGCTTTTTGTGATTCCTTATCAGTATTCTTAACTATCTTAGCAGCTCTTTGAGCTTCTTGTTTGGCACGTCTTTCAGCTTTTAATTGGGCCTTTGTCTTACCTTCTTCTGAAATATTTTCCGAATTTACAACATTAGATGAAGTAGCAGTTTGAAATTCATTGGAATTCAAGTGAGTTTTATCTTCTGAAACATCTTCCTTCAGTGAATTTAATTCGCTGTCTAAAGGTGTTTGTTGAATTTTACCAGAATCATTTGGTACTGGAAATATACGAACAGTATTACTCAATTGCATTTCAGACACCACGGCAGAAGGATTTTCTTTAACAGTATTATTTATTGATTTTTCACTCAGACTATTGACTCCATTTTGATGAACTTGGCCTTTATCTGTTGCAGAGCTATTATTAGCTCTGTTACCATTTGAAAAACTTTCATGGCTAACAACAAGAACAAGTGAATCACCACTTGCAGGCAGCTTTACATAGGTTGGTGAAGTATATGAATTATCTTCAGTAACACTGTCTTTTGTTTCTGTTGGTGCTTTGGTCTCTGATTGTTTCTTCTTTTTTTTCTTTTTCTTCTTTTTAGCAGTATTGACAGATGCATTTTCTTCATTATTTTTTGGTTCAGGTACAGAACCACAATCTGCTTTTTTAACCTTTGGCAGCTCATTCTCTTTTGATTCAGTAAGCTTTGAAACAGTAACACTAATTTCAGGGTGGTTAACTAATTCAATACGATTTTCATTGAAACTTAATAAATTGGCAGACTCCTTTTCTTTTGGAATTTCCTCAGAAACTTGTTTGGACTTTTTTTTCTTTTTCTTTTTTGAAGATGTTGAAGCAGGTACATCACTTTTCACCTCACATTTTGTCATGGTGACCTCGACGTCTTTAAACATGGCAGACATACCAACCTTCAGGGGCAAAATATCCGTAATACTAGGATTATCTTTTGAAACTTTATCTTCTTTAATACTATTATTAGTTTTTAAAGGAGCCGAAATATCTGAAGATGCATTTGGGTTTCCTGCAGGCTTCTTCTTCTTCTTTTTATTCTTTTTCACAGATTGAGAGTCTGCCATTTCTCGCTGCTCCTGCACTAAAAAGTAAATATAATTTAAAAAAAAAAACATTATAAAAATATGGTGCACAAAGAATTGATTAGAAAGTTTCGAATGTTTTAATGGTGAACTGCTAAAACTTGCAAAGCGAAATTTTATTGGCAGCCAAAGCAACATTTGAAAAAAAAATTGGATTTTACCAACTTGATTATTAGGACTCGACCGATGCATCGGCGCCGATGGTTCAACAATTTAGCCATCAGCATCAGCGGCCGATGCTAACTTGCAGGAAACATCGGCCCATCGGCCTTAAAAAACATCGAAAAGCCGATGGAACTGGCCGATGTTTTTGAAAAAAAAAAAATAGACCTCTGTTGTTTTAGTTTTTAATATAAAGTAAAGGGAGTTATTGTTTTCATATAAAATTGTTCACATAAATTTCAGCATGCATTTCTATTTTAGTCACCCCTGAAAGAGTTTTTAATACTGCAATCAGGTACCAAACAAGTTAATTTTTGCGTTGTTTCTTGCTGCTGGATGTACGTATGTATCTCTCATATGTCATAACTCAAAAATGGTAAGCTGTAGAAGGCTAAATTTTCGCATGTGGTGTGTGCGTACGTTCCAGTTGTGCACTTCCCTTTTTGTTTTCGATCGGGTGTTCTAAAAAGCCTATTTACTCATTTTTTGTGGCTATTGATTACTTATTTCAATGCAAAACTAATATAGCGTCTCAGACTGACGATCATTTGGTGATATATTGCCGAATTGGAAACTATGGAAACAAATATGAGATGGCGAAACTGGTTTTGTTTCATTTTATCAGATTCCCGTTTAACCGATGGTAATTTTTTAATTTTTCGATATTAGTAATATGAATCACAGTAATGAAGTCTTTTCTGTATCGCTTCGGCGGAACTACAAGTATGAGGCCCGGCAAAATACATTTTGGGGCCTATTTCTCTATCACAGAAATTGTAAAACATTTAGTATAAGCATTTTTGTAACTCCTATGGTGCCCCTATGGTTGTGGGGCGTCTCGCGCAATTGCAACATTTGCTATATTTTAAATCCGCCACTGAACGTCAAAATAAACTCGGGTGCAAGTTTTAAAAGGGTATTCTGCTTAATGTTTATAATTATTTTGAACTCTATTTTTTACGACTATTTTTTGTATTTCCGAGAACACTTGCGTGCCCCTCCTCCCACTCCCTCAATTTCTGAAATTAAACTCTAATTGCACTTCTGAATTGTTTAAAACTAACACCATTCATAAAATTTGAGACCTTTTTTCAAACTTTATCTATTGTTTAGGAAGAATTAAGAGCATTTATGTAAGAAATTGATTAAAGACATTTTGAATGGTGAGATAATCAAAAAGACTTTTGAATTTTTTCTTCGGAAGTGCTGAAGTAGATTCAGAAGTGCTTCCGAGGCGTTGGTGGTAGCGGTTCTGTACTAAAAAAATGAGGCCGAAGTTTATTGTTGTGAGTTACTCGAAAATCAGAGGGTGAACCCCTAACCCACCCCCGTCGTTTCAAGCATTTCTTAAATATTTAACGATTATTTATTTTGGTCAAGAAATGTCCTTTTATGCATTTCTTATACTTGTTTCACCTATATTTCGTAATGCGCCATCTTTTTTGCATCATTAATAGCGATTGATTTTTTTTCTCTCGTAAGTAACTATTTTTATGCATTTATATAAAATCAATGAATATGTTTTGTTTTCATCATATTTTTAATAATATGTTATAGAAAAGCTTCAAGGATTTTCTATTAAGCATTTTTTGAAATTTCAGAAAATTATTGTTACATTGAAAAAAATTAATTTGAACGTATGCAAGCATCAGATCAAGTAGTGTATGTATTCAGTTATTAACTTGGTGTAAATATTGAGTTTGTTTTTTTTTTAGTTGCGTTTTAAGGAACTCGCTCTTTTCATGGCTATTTCCTTTTTCCGCAAAATTTATGTCACTGTTATAGCTTTTATGAAGAATACAAACTTTTCTATTCATGAATTTTAAATAAGTATAAAAGTATTCCTATTATGATTTAATATTGTAATTTATCTGTTAACTGTTTTGCTTAATTTGATGACTAAAAATGTCTATGTGCAATCTTTCCACTTTAATTGCGTAATTTGTTGACGGTTTCATAGTTTTATTCTTACTATTTTTTTAATGATTAAGCAACATAATTTGATGTTTTTTTTAAACTACGCTTAGTGTACCTAAATCCATACATTATTACAATATTACTGAAATCTTAGTTATATGTTCAATCCAAAAAAAAAACAAATCAATTGGTTATTAAACAGTCTCTTTGTTTTTCTTCCTTTTTTTTGGCTGTTGTTCTTTGTCTTCCATTATACAGCAGTCAAAAAAGAAGAAGCATAACTACACCCTATACAGATTGTACGTAGTACCATCGAAAAGTTCGGGGGACAAACTGTACAAAACCTTACCCAGAATAGTTCACATTACCGAAGCACATTCACCTTCAAAAGGTCACCTTGAGGGACTATGTAATTCTGCCAGTGCTCATTTAACTTTTGGAAACAATCCTGGAAACCATTTTTCGCTACCTTCTGTGATGCAGCTTTATCTTCTCCTAACGGATGAAAACGGAGTCCATGCAAATGTTTTTTTGCTGAGAACAGGTAAAAGTCACACTGAGCTAAGTCCGACGAAACGTTACGTTATTTGTTTGTCATATCGGAGTATTGACCAATCGAACCGTGCATCCTCAACATGAAAGTCGCCTTCTTCCCCACGATGAAGTTAAAGCAATAGTGCAAGAGGCCTGACAGGAGGTTGCGATAAATGTCTTCCAGGAGTCCTTCTAAAAGCTATACGAACGTTGGCAGAAGTGCAGTCGTTCAAGATGACTATTTTGTAGATAAATGTACTTCGATAACGTGAACTATTCAGGACTAGGTGCATATGAGTTTTCAACGTACTATTTCTTAATGTTTTTGAGTGACGCAAGTTTACGCGCATGCAGACATAACAAGAAAATTTGCGATAATTAACTAAGGAGGCGTTCAAAATGGATATTTAAGTCATCTATATGTTCTTAGGTACATATGCATATACAGATGTGCTGAAAAAACTAGTGAAGATTCAATTGGGTGATCCTAAAATAGAAATTTAAGCCGAAATCTGATTTTTTTTTTCTTTTTGTGATTTCAATTTTTTATTCGTAGAAAGTAAGTAAAGTGAAATGAATCAATGATCCTTTAAATCCCTGACAATCTTATCAATTTATTTCTGATAGATTTTTTTTTTGCCATCGGCCAACGCCATCGGCCACCTTTGAACAATCGGCATCGGCTCATCGCAGGGTTGGCCGGATTGGACCCAATGGGTTTTTTTGAAAAAACCCATTTAAAAAAACCCCATTATTTAGCCCACTTTTGGGTTTTTTAAAATTTTTTGAGAAGTTTTTTAAAAAAGTAATTAATTTAAATACTTTTACAATTCTAACTTCTATTTTATTTGTTCTTCACCACAGACAATGGACATAAAAAATGAATTTTGAACTTTAATAGTATTTCTTAAGTCTTAACAGCATTAAAAATACTTCAAAGATTTAAAAAATATATATTTAACTTTTATCTTTAACTGGTCAATAAATAACTCAAATTATCTTGACTAAGTCCTGTCACGTCTGGTTTTCTCAATATTTGTAGATTGTACAGAGGAAACTACTCTAGCTAAAAGGCTTTCATGTGAATTATTTTCTGCAACCCGACACGTCACAAATTTCGAATTAACAAGTTATATTTTTTTTAGAAATTAACAGGTTTTACAAATGGTCGGACAGAAAACAGAATAGGATGTACAGTATTTTCATTATCTTACAAAAAAATTTAAATATTTCTTAATCTGTACACAGAAATAGAAAAACAGGCAACATAAAATTCAAAGAAATGTCTTGATTAAGCTGGAATTCAGTAAATAGGGGTTTAAACTACTTGAGGTTCTACAGTAGTTTTGCATAAAAAAATGAAATACAATAAAGTAAAATGCAAAAAAAAAAAAAAGTAGTAATTAAAAACGAACAATAGATTTTATCACTCAAGAAGTAATTTTGCCTTAACTGTTGGTAATCATGGAAACTAAAAAATCTGAAACTTCACCATTCTTGGGTTTCGTCGTCTTTCATACTCTTCTTCAGAAAACGCTGAATTTTAACTAGTTTTCCAGCTTTTTTTACCCCAAGACAATTCTTGTGCTTTGTTCGTATACTTACGCTACAATATGCTACAAGTACCCTACATTTTCCCTAAAAAAAGACAAAAAACCCCACATTTCTTTTAAAAAACCCAGCTTTAGTTGGGTTTTATTTAAAAAAACCCAAAAAACCCTGGGTCCATGGGCTTTTTTTAAAAAACCTGGGTTTTTTGCCAACCCTGGCTCATCGGCCAAAAAATGCCATCGGTCGAGCCCTATTGATTATATTACTGTGCCTATGTGTGTATCCCATAACCTAGTTATATAAATATAATTTCATTTTATTACGTAAGATCAACTTACGAATGGCTTTGTGAGTAATTTCAACTGATATAAAGTAGGTAAATATCAAAATATTACAAATTAAAAAGATCAAAGATCTTACAAATCTGACGCCAGGATGCCCACACCATTATATAAAGTAAAAATTTAAACATTTTCATAGAAAGAAATTTAGTTGAATGTTTATTGGTATAGAGGTATATTGACTGAATATTAAGTTTAGCAAAAAACTTCGAATACAGTATGCTGGGGTTTACTAAGTCTTGTAGAACACCTTAATTTTTAACTGTGGAATACTTATTCCCCTCTTACTTGCATAGTAGTCAACATTCTTCTTACCAGCAAGGGCGCCCATATGCAAAATTTTAAGGGGGGGGGGCTCAGATATTTTCCCCATGGTTTAGCAGGATATTTTCCTTACAGAAACCGATTTCAGTACAGGTTAGAGTTATTAAAGTTTGACATTTTTAATAAATTATTGATTAATGGCTGGAGAAGAAATGTTTTTACATTTTTGCAAAGAAAAAAGTACTAAAAGCAAGGAAGTTTCAATTTCTAAGGGGGGGGGGCTTGAGCCCCCTCTTGCCCCCCTATATGGGCGCTTCTGCTTACCAGAGAACCACATGACTTCAGTAACCATGAAAAAAGTTCAAAATGGTTGCATTTGAAAGAGCATATTTAGACATTTTTTTGTCTCAAGAACTGTGTGTCCTCGATCCCTCATTTTCGAGATATGGGGTCTTAAAGTCTGCCGAAATCTTAAGAAAAGTCAGCAAATTTAAAGACTTGGCAAGAAACTTAAACCACACACGCTATTTGATTGTCTGTATCTTCCAAGGCATCTGGGTCATCCTTCAAAAAGTAACTTTTCTGTCACACGCCTTTTACAGTAAAAACGTTAAGGATCAATTCATTTAACAATGATTTTTACTTTCATCAAAAATATATCTATTTAATCCTGCCAGCAATTTTTTAATAATAATTTTTATTTTAGTACATTTTTGGTTCACAACATGTGAATTCTCACCTCCGTGGCATGTCACACACCTTGTGTGACTGTTTGTTGTTTAATTACTTGTTTAATTAAAACAAAGGTATATACTTATTTATTATTCCTTTCACAAGTGTCTCAAATACTAATTGCTTAAGTATATTTAATTTTTTAATATTGTGTTTTAGTTCGTTTTATGAGGACAAGGAGTCATGTCACACAATAAATTCTCACCTCCATTCCTCCATTACCTAAACACAAAATGCCAGACCTCATTAACAGGTGGCAGTAATGACATCAAATTTTATTTTCCATGATACAGGGATGTAAATTAATGTAAAAAGGAAGTGAACATGTTTTCATATATGCTTAACATCTGCAGATTGTAGCAACGAAAGGAAAAAAAAAAAAACCCTGAAAAATGTATCTATTAGGACTAGATTAATGAAAAATTCCTCACCTCTGTAAGTCTTACCTCAGTGACAGACCTTATCAAAGTCATTATTTCTGAGATGAAAATAAATGATGGAGGGGAAATACATCAATAACAGGCATTCTACCAAAATTATACATTGCCAGTTTATCCTCAAATTTAGGACTACTTTTTAACATACATTTGAAACTACTAATCAAGCCATACTTTAATTAAGAGAGCTTTATATTATATTCCCATTAATCATTAAAATAGCTGATTGTTTGCATAATTAACAAAATTACAACTTTGATATTAAATTGGCCTCGATTTTTAAATATTAAAAGTTTTCCTTTTTTTTTATTTCCATGAAGAAGGCATTTTCAAAAATTCTTTTATGAATAAAATAATTGGAACTTAGCTGGGCCATTGTTTATGGTTACTTCTAGCAGGTAACACTTTCATGTAAGAATAAAAAAATGAAACAAAAGGTTTAGAAATTGAAAAATATTTGTGTTCAAAAGCTATGTTTTCTGGAGAATGACCCATCTCATTTCTATTTTGGGTCATCTGCAAATCGCGTGAAAGATGTTTTGCTTCAATACTTTACTTGTGTTTGTGCTAAATTAAAGAATCGCCATCAAGCTCATGAAGTGGAAAGAAGATAGCTTTATTCAGAGAACGAAAACTTTAAAACAAAATTAAACGTAAATTTTATAATTTCATTCGTGATAATAATACATTTCAGAATATTACTGTATTTTAAGTGTGTTAAGTGAATTAATAATGAAATATGTTGTAAGTATTTCTTAATAATCTGGGAGAGTTACAATGAATAAGTACAAAAAATAGGGTAATTTGAGCTCATACAGTATATCTATATACATAAAGGTGACTGTGTTTCTTTTATTTGTTTGTACCCGATGGCCAGAAGACCCTATAGAACCTACAGCCCTGAAACTTGGCACAAAATTCGAAGGTAACCTGTGTAAGTTGACCACTTGCAGTGCAGTACTTAGGTGGTCAGGGGGTCATGGCACACTAACGAGGTACGGGAAGATATACCGTATCTCACGGTGAGCAAGACCCACACATTAAGGGGTAAACTCCCAGCTGGGTTGACGCCCAGCACGGGGACCTTCCCCGGCGCAATAAGCATCAAGCGCGTCCGTAGCATGATACGACTATCGACCGCCGCACCCAGCCGTGCGGGGGGCCCGCTACGCGGACCCCCCGGGCGGTGGAACCTAAGGCCTACGGCTAAGAGGTGGGGTGCGTGCGGAGAAAAGTACTTAGGTGGTCAACTTATAAAGGGAATAATGATTTTTTTTTTTGTCATTTCTTGCACCATGTATTCATCTTTTGAATAATTGACACTTACTCTTTCCATTCAACTCACTTTCATTGTTTAACATTACTTTGAAACAATAATTTAAAATGTTATTCAAATATTTTTACAGGTTATTTTCTCAGAATGACGTATAATGTGTTATGTAAATTTAAAATTCCAGTAAATTGATCAAAAAACAAAAATCATTGTTCATAAAAAGTTATTTGATATTAATAGTTCCTAAAAATTCATAGCTAGTAAAAAAAAAAAAAAATTTTTTTTTCGCTTTTTTTTTTCTCCTACACATTTAATACATTTATAACATGATGATCTATTTTTCAACAAAATAACTCCTTATTGAAGTTTGGCGTACTTATTAGACACTAGTTTTGGAAATTCCACATGTGTCAGCTAATTTTCTCTGCAGGGTGGCGACAGGAACTGTGAAAAAAAGTTCCCTGACTTTTCCCTGATTTCGTTCACCAAATTTCCCTGATTTATGTTACCAATGATAATGGTTTTCTTTCTTTGCTTTACTTGAAATCCTTTGTATGTTTGTATAAAATGCAGTGTTTTAAACGTTTTAAGTTATGTAAAGTTGTAGAACTAAAGAGAAAATTACAAAAAAAAAAAAAAAAAAAAAACTTTACTTCCAGAAACTACTTAGCATAAGAATTTAAGAAACTATTAAAATTACTTTTAAAAACATGTGTATTTATGATAGTTCAAAATAATTTCAATTACTTTTTAGTTCTAAGTTTTCAAACAGTATAATAATTGTTGCAAGAATAACAAGTAATAGTGAAAGAATAGAATTAATATAATTATTCTTATATAACTAATTGACATATTTATGCAAAACAGATGAAACCATTTGACAACCATTCATAGGGAGCTTTTCTCTAATCAAGGACATAGGTTTTAATGAATGAATACAGCATTTTTAACAATAAAAAAATAAAGATATTTTCTTAAGTACACAAGTTAACTCTATTTCAAATGATTTCAGTATGTAACCAGAAAAAATCTTAGATTGCTTTTGTAACAAACAACTTTGAAATGCAAGGGGGAAAAAAGGAAAAAAAAAGCAATTAGTTAATTTCAAAATATATAAAAGAAGAATACAACTTGGTTATAAAATTAAAGAATCACTAAAGTCTGAAGAAAAGAAAACCTTTATAATCTGAGGTGACAACAAATAGTATAACGGCAAAAAACAAAGCTTTTTTAATTGAAAGTTCAATTTTAGCAATGAAATTAAAAATGCGAAGAAGTAATAACTTTTAAGCTTTTATAGTATTAATTCAAAAACCAAAGATTTCTTCTTGAAATGTGATTATAGTACGCTAATTACTTCGAGACAATGGAATAAAGGCAAAGGAGCTAAGGCATAATTGAAGGCTTCCTCTTTGCCTGTATGGTTGTTTATTTTACGTAACATTGAAAGCGTAAAAAGAAATTTCAAGCTAGGTAAAATAAACAACCTAACAGACACAAAAGCAATCTTAAGAAGTTCATCCTGTGGTTAATAAGTAAAATTCAATACTTTGACGTTGAGGAAAAAAGATGCACAAATATGCAGCAGTGTATAATCGCACCTCATTAATTTTATTTTTATTATTATTTTTTTTTCTTGAACAGATAATTCGGCGGAAAATGCGTAGGGAATTAAGAGTACTTAATTTTGTAAAGCAAAAAAAAAAAAAATTTTTCTTCAAAAAATCAATTTTCCCTGATTTTTTGTTATTTTTTCAAAATTCCCTGATATTTCCCTGACTTTTCCCTGATTAATAAAGTTCCCTGACTTTTCCCTGATCTGTCGCCACCCTGCTCTGGATTTCTCCCTTTTCAATTAATTGTAATATTTCATACTTTTTATCAATCTCAAGTTCAACTAACTTTCTTTTTGAAGCCATTTTATGTAAAACTATAACACAAAGAGCAACAAGCTGGACTCTCATAGCTTTAAAAGGCAGTTGAAAATGAATGGCCTATTTCTTAATCCCTTGCACCAGAAATACTGCAATGCAAGTAACTTTTACTTTAGTACAATTCCAGTGTTGCCACAAAATATTGCAACTGGAAAAAAATACTTTGTACTTTTCTACTGACACATGTTTTCATTGAACAGAGAGTACAAAAGGTAATCTGAAATAGAACAACAAAAGAAAAACAAGTTTGGAGAATAAAAGGGTTCTTAGTAGTTTGCCAATGTGGTTAAACTTACAAGCAGGTTTAGTTATGCTGCTGTTTTATTTAGTTGGTAAAATGCTGGTCTGGCATCAAAAATATTCTTAGAAAGCTATAAAAAAATTAGTAATAAAATAATTTGCTAAATTAAGTTTTAAAAAATAAACCAAGTGGTCAACTTAGAAAGGGTTTTTTTACAATACTCCAAACCAAATTTGGGGTACATTAGTGGTCAAGATAGACAGGTGGTCAAGATAGAAAGGTGGCCAAGTTACAGAGGTTTTCCTTCATTATACAAGATAGGATTAATTCGGTTCCTGACAAAAGTGGTCAACATAGACAGGTGGTCAACTTTACAGGTTTTACTGTACTCCGGGGGTTTGCACCTTGAAGCCCGAATTCTAAATTTCTAATTAGTTTTTCATAATTAACTAATTAGCTGAAATTTCACGTTTTTTGCCTAGTTAGGGGTAAAAAATCCCCCCCCCCCCCCCAACCCATAACATTATATGTCGTTGGAAAAAGTTTTCCTTTCTGAACAATATGATGTTTGTTTCGTTTCTCTCAATTAATTAGAACAAGATATATAAGCGATTCTAATTGAGCCAATTTTCAAGGCTAAACTTGATTTTTGTTTCTGCAGTGATGTCATCTTCGGTATACGGTTACGTTTGAATAGTAGAATCAACTCTGTGGATTCTTGATTTGGTTATTGCGCTGTTGTCATTTTTGTTAAATTCATTGTGCAAATGTTAATTGATTTTCTTTTTAATTTGAAAATCGCTTGGTGAATTTGGCGATAAACAATGGAGTTGCGGATTATTTGTTTACTCCGCATATAGGTTTTTAAAGGGTATTCACGCATTTTAGTTTAAAAATATGATTACTGATTATTTGACATCAGAAAGGGGGGGGGAGAGGTTTTTTTTTTTAATTCTAGAGATTTTTTTTCCTTTTCTCAAACGTTAGCTTTTATATAGTTAAATTTTTCATACAGGGTGCGGGATTTCCTTTTTGTCCTAGATGTACCGTGCTTTTTAATCGCAATTGCTTAACGGTCAGTTCGTTTTGATCGCTAATTGGGTGGGTAACTGCAGCATGGTCGCTTCCACCGTACGTTTCGCTGTATCTATTTTATGTTATATATTTGAATACGGCAATTTTGGAGTAAAAAGGGGAATGACACAAAACGCAACTGGAAATAGGCATAGAAAATACAAAAAAGATAGATGTTCATTAATTAATACCGTTGCCAAATTTATTTAAACAGCTGCCATAGGCGGCGAGCTTGGCGTAAAAACAGGGGGAGGGGCGTGGATTTTTTTTATTCAACGGACTTCCTTTAAATTCTTAGCACGGGCATCGCCATGCGGGTACAGCTAGTAGATAATAAATTGGATAGTCTTTGATGTTGAAATAAAATAGTCATGGATTATGGTATCATTTCTCTTTTTTAAAGTTATTATAAGTACATGAATTTTTATTGTTTGACCATTGTGAGGAAAATTATTTATTTTTAATTTAAAATGGAAAGAAAAATTAAATTCAAAAGTGAAAACAATGAATAGTAAATCATAAATAATTTTTCGATAATTTCGAAACTTAATATGCATTTCAAAATATTTGATTCAGAAAGTACATCTTGAATAGATGAAATAGATATTTGTATTCTTAAAAACAATTAATATAGTCGAGGTTCGTTAATAACACCTGTCGTCCGAACAAAACCTGTCACTATAGCTAAAAGTGGTTATAACGTAAATGTACAACATATTGCATGTTATTTATTCATTTTTTAAAATGCAGGAATAACTTTTACAAGTTTTGTTTCAATCAAACTACAATCAGCTATTCATTTTCAGATAAGTGCACCACAATACTCGGGCATGATATAATATGTCTGGTATAAGTCTGGGTTATTAAAAACTCAACCAACACCATTTCAAACACATTACAGCAATTTTGCTTTTTGGAGTAGTTTGATCAGTGCAATATATGTAGGCAGACTTAAATTAATGAAATGTTCCTGGTGCCACAAATTTCTATCTTTTAAGCATTATTTTGTTCAGTACCTATCATATTTGTCAGAGTCAGTAACATATTTTTTTCTTTTCAACAGGCTTCTATCCTTTTTATTTTCTTTTTCTCTTATTTGTATTTAACATAATTCTGCTAATTAAAGTTTTTTCAATGAGTTTTTTCTTAATTTATATTGCTTTAAGTATACAAATTAACTTTTCACAGAGTCTAAAAGAAATACTCTTAATCAATACTTATAAAAACTAGAGACGTACCGAGTACTCGGTAACTACTCGGTACTCCGCCTACTCAGCCAATTTGCCGAGTACCCGGTACTCGGCCAAATTTTGATCAGATACTCGGCCAATACCGAGTAGTTGCAAAAAATTGAATATTGTCCAAGACAGATATTAAAATTTATAAAAAAAGTGCAAGCATATATAATATTCTGCAATCATTTAGTAGTCAGTTTGAGAGAATGATGAAGTTTGTAATGCTTCAATGGAATAAATCTCTATTTAATGTCCCCAAAGTAAAAAAAACTTATTTATTAAAAATTGTGCAAAAAAAGTAAATATGGAAAATATGGAATTTTTATATTAAAAATGGATTTTTGCTACAAACAAAAATTAGTTATAAGAATTATAAAAATACCTTTGCTTAAAAATAAAAGGAAATAAAACAACGTTAAAAGCACAGTGCAGACACGTGTTATAGCATTACAGGGAATTCCTTCTTCAATGCACAAAATGGGAGCTCGTGGCTTTAAAGGCATCCGACAAAAGTCGGATTCTTTTGTCAAATGTCTTTACATTCTTTAGCTCACATTTTATGCACTGAAAAAGACGTTCCTTGTAACGCAGAAACATATGTCTGCAGTGTTCCTGCACATTTGTTTTATTTGCTTTTAAAAATTATTTATATTTGGTAGACTAGAACTATAATTGGTATAATTTGTTTTAATTCCAACTTGATTCATACCTTTAATTTATTTTTTATTTTAAAAATAATTTTTTTGTAAAATTTTTGACTCATAAACAAAATTTTTTAAAGAATGCGTAATTGAATTTCAGCAGGAATTTAGTTTTAAAAACTATTATAAATACAAGGAGGTCTATACAACTATTCTAATCAGGGTTGGCAAAAACCCAGGTTTTTTTAAAAAAGCCCATGGACCCAGGGTTTTTTTAAATAAAACCCCAAAAAAACCCAACTAAAGTTGGGTTTTTTAAAAGAAATGTGGGTTTTTTTGTCTTTTTTTAGGGAAAATGTTGGGTACTTGTAGCATATTGTAGCGTAAGTATATGGACAAAGTGCAAAAATTGTCTTCGGGGGAAAAAAAGCTGGAAAACTAGTTAAAATTCAGCATTTTCTGAAGAAAAGTATGAAATACGAAAAAATCTAAGTATGGTGAAGTTTCAGATTTTTTAATTTTCATTATTACCAACAGTTAAGGCAAAGTTACTTCTCGAGTGATAAAATCTATTGTTCGTTTTTAATTACTACGTTTTTTTTTTTTTTTTTTGCATTTTACTTTATTGTATTTATTTTGTTATGCAAAACTACTGTAGAACCTCAAGTAGTTTAAATCCCTTTTTACTGAATTCCAGCTTAATCAAGAAATTTCTTTGAATTTTATGCTGCCTGTTTTTCTATTTCTGTGTACAGAGTTAGAAATATTCAACTTTTTCGTAAGATAATGAAAATACTGTACCTGTTCTGTCGACCGTTTGAAAAATCTGTTTATTTCTAAAAAATATACCTTGTGTTTATTCGAGATTTGTGATGTGTTGGTTAGCAGAAAATAATTCACATGAAAGCCTTTTAACTAGATTAGTTTCCTCTGTACACATATTGAGAAAATCAGACGTGACAGGACTTGATCGAGTTAATTTGAGTTATTTATTGACCAGTTAAAGAAAAAAGTTAAATACATTTATTTAAAATCTTTGAAGTATTTTTTTAATGCCGTTAAGAGTCAAGAAATACTATTAAAGTTCAAAATTCATTTTTTATGTTCATTGTCTGCGGTGAAGAACAAATAAGAAAGAAGTTTAAATTGTGAAAGTATTTAAATTAATTATTTAAAAAAAAATTCTCAGAAAATTTAAAAAAACCCAAAAGTGGGCTAAATAATGGGTTTTTTTAAATGGGTTTTTTCAAAAAAAACCATTGGGTCCAACCTAATTGGGTCCAATTCGGCCAACCCTGATTCTAATAAGTTCAAAATTCAGCACATGTGTGTCGGTGGTTCTTCTTTAAACATAATTGGTACTTGGTAACTCGGCCGAGTAGTAGTGAAAGGCCGAGTACTCGCTAACTCGGTACTCGGCCGAGTAATGAAAGGATGAGTACTCGGTACTCAGTCAAAGTGCTACTCAGTACGTCTCTTAATTCTCACAGATACTTTTCTTACGTTCTTAAAATTTACTCATTTTTGTGGCTACTAATTCATTCATTTCTTAAGAAAAAAAGAAGTAAAAATCAAACGTGATGTAGAAATTTGAAGGAAGATCGATAATTGCGGCAGTTTCGAATCCTTGCCCGAATCAGAAAAATGGGTCGGCACTTTTAGCATTTGTACTTTGTCCAACCATTCTGTAAAGGTCCCTGCCAGATTTCTCCAATAGGGCCCCGCATGTGTTAAGGCCAGCTCTGTTCAGAGGAGGTCACTATCGGAAGGGGTGTGGGGGTCAAAAAGCAAAATTTGTGTTTGGTGTCTGGAAAGAATTTTTTTAAATATAAGTCGCCAAATTCAATCTTAGTCAAAATTTTGTAGCTGAAGGAGAAGTTATGACCTCTTCCCACTATGGATCTGCTCCTGGCATGATTCATCACCTATAGTTTTGTACACAATTTGATTCTTGTCATGTTGACAGCAGAATACACTATACACTGTTAATGGTTTGTCCCTGCAGCCTGCAGCAAAACTTTAAAATATTCCAGTTTTTTTTCAATCACGTTGATATTAAAAAAATGTTATACTTAATTAGGCTCCAAGAGTAAAAATAATTTTTCTGCGAATACTTTTGGATTTGTGGATTGTTCAACCATTACAAACACAATTTTTCTCCTAAAACATGTGCCAAATTTTGTTTAAACCTTATTATTATTTTTTTTTTCAAATACATAGAAGTTAGAGATTTAGTTGTATGGTTAAAAACGTGTTTTGATGGTGTATCTTTCCTTTAAAAATCATTCAAAACACTAACAGGTGAAAAATGATATTTCACAATAAAATACAAGCTAAAAATATTGAAAGTTAAACACACAAAATATTTTACACAAACTACAACAGAAAGAAAACCTACATAATAGGACATAAATTTAAAAGCATAAAAATCAAAACTGGACGAAAAAAAAATTAAAAAAAAGTTAAATACCTAAACCATAAGGAGTCTCGTTTCGATGATTTCGTGGGATTTTGCTGTTCGGTTTAGATACTGAGCAGTGAGCAAGCAAAGAGCGCGAATCTTCACACCGATGGCCGATGGGAGAGATTATAAAAGCGCCGCCAAATAGATTCTTCACATGGTTGCTGAAAAACTCATGGTGGGAGGAAAAACGTGTAAGGGTTGTATTTATTGGCTCGTTCGTAACATTTGGCAACAATTCTCACCGTTAATCGGAAAAAAAAAAAAAAAATCATAAAGCTTTCCTTTAATGCACTTTTTTACATTTTCCAGATTTACAAAAATAGCAAGTACAGTATTTTTGAATGTACATTTTCTTGAGAAGTTTTTAAAAGTATCTTTGCGTGGGTATACGCCCAAAATGTCGCGGCTAAAATGTCGCGGGACAAAATGTCGCGGCCAAAATGTCGACGGCCCAAAATGTCGCCGGCCCAAAATGTCGTCAGTCCAAAATGTCGCCGGTCCACAATGTCGCCGGCCCGAAATATCGCCAGTCCAAAATGTCGCCGGTCCAAAATGTCGCCTGTACAAAATGTCGCCGGCCCAAAATGTCGCCGGTCCAAAATGTCGCCGGTCCACAATGTCGCCGGCCCAAAATGTCGCCAGTCCAAAATGTCGCCGGTCCAAAATGTCGCCGGTCCAAAATGTCGCCGTCCCAAAATGTCGCCGGTCCAAAATGTCGCCGGCCTAAAATTCGCTAGTTCAATTTGTACGAAAAATTTAAATGTACGTCGATGCTTTCCAGCATAAAAGTTGCGAAAGAATATTAATTGCCTTTCAAAGTAAGTTCCTTCAAAAATTCCAAACGTTTTCTCCTGTCTTAATTCGTAAACATCAGATTAATTCCAGAAAATTAATAGTTTTCAGAAAAAACATACGTTTTTCTGTATACTATTACAAACGTAAACATGTGAAAAGGCTGCTGCAACGGAATTCTATTTCTCGTTTAATCTGATTAATAATAATACTCAAGATGTAACACAAAGGATCAAGATGTAACGCAAGGATTCAGACAAAAAATTGGTATGGAAGTAAAACTAAACTGTTCTAAACGCGAATGAAAGAATAGTGAGGCGCAATTTGAATATGGTAAGAGAATAGGCGGTTTGTATTTTTTGGCGTAATGAAGTAAAAACAAATAACTCCTTCACTCTAGCATATTATTACGGTAGCGACAGGTCAGTCATTTAGGCGATTAGGCGGAATGGCCCTCGACTTTGAATTTTTTTTATATACAAGTGGGAGTGGTTTTTATAGCAATCCTATGAAATTTGCATTGGTTATACATACGCCCGTTATCCTCCCTCTCCCCTTTCACTGGAAAAATACGAAATCATGGGCCAGGGTGGAAATAAAGTAGAAAAGTATCTTAATGAAATTTAATTTTCTCATAGATTTATCAACATTACCCTAAGAACTGTAAAAAAAAACTACGTTTTTAGTGAGATATACGTTGGTTAAAGTAAGATCAAAACTGCCGTGGGAACTCCCATCTCTTATGAGTAAAATTCTGAAATTACGTCGAAATGTTCACCGTCAAATCTTATGAAATCAATGAAACCCGTAACTGCTAAAACAGGTGTCTTTCACTCAGATTTTTGAAAAACGACTCTACGCGATGACAAATATTTTCAATTCTCAACATTCATGAAATTTATATATTCGATAGAACATCAAGGGACAATTTCAGAACAGCTATTTTATTGAAGGTTTTCAAGAGGATACTTTCATGCATGCGAAGTAGCGCTTATCAGCTAATCACATTTTCCAATTTTAAATAGAAAAGAAAAAAATTCATAATGTAGGGTGAAATAACTGATATCAATGAGATTATTCAGATGAATTTTGACCTAGACTTATTTTTAAAATGAGTTTCAAAAAGTAATAGTTCCAGCTCAATATAGCTTGGTAATTCAGAAAGAAAAGAATATTGATAATAACAATAATAAACAAATAAGTTTTTCTCTCTCAGAAAAAATTGCTGTTTTAATTAGTGAATTTTTACTACGCAAATTATATAAGAATGCAAACTCAGTTTTTATTTAACACTCACGCTAGTTAAAGTGCTACAAAAATGAGAGGAATACACGGCTAATTTAGATTTTATTGATATCATGCTCAACCTCTCATATATAAATTCAGTATATTTTTCATTGTTTATTTAATTATACTGACTCACGTAAACGATTACGAAACTCAACTTAGAACGAAAATAAGGCTTGTTTTCGTTTAATTTCACTTGTATACTACATTTTTGTATGAATCCTCGCATTACTTCTTGAGATATAGCAGTCACATAAAACGATAAAAATTATTCTGTGATCCATCCTTTTGGGATGACTGAAGCCAAAAATAAATGAGCAACTCGCCCTTTACGATATACCTGTAGACCAAATTTTGTCTTAACCCTTGTACAGTAGACCCTCGTTTTACGCGGGGGTTATGTTCCACGGAAATGCTGCGTAAATCGAAACCGCGTAAATTGAGACCTAATATTAGTGTCGATGACTAATTGTATAATAAGTTTAATGTGTACTTATATCAATTTTTATGCACAATATGCATAAAGAAAACAAACTAATTTCGTGTTCTGTTTATGAAGAAGAGCTGACTATGATAGTTTTTTGGTAGTCATTAAGAATTTTTCCTCCAATTCTTTGCTTAGCATTAACTCATCCATGATCACTTGCGTCATTTCCATGATAGAATCTTCTTTCACTAACAAATCAGAAAGATCATTCCTATTGTCTACGGATGGTTCGAAAATTTTCAATGTGAGCGTTTTTGGTTGTGTGTCACCGGAGTCGGTATCCGCGTTGGTTTTGACCTCCTTTGTCACTCCTAAAAGCTCTTCTTCCAGTGAGTTCTGAACTGTGTGAGTTTAATCACTTTACTTCTGATGGAAAAAAGCTCTGGAACCAATCGCATAAAATGTCTCCAAGGACCCAAGTTCGATTATTAGCACGCCAAAATGCAGTTAGTTACGTGTAATCTGCAATCTTTAGGAGCTTGGGTTTTGAAAGAGAGGAAAATGTTACCTGTTTGCATTGCCGCATTTGCGTAAAACCGAAACTGATCTGCGTAAATAAAATAAAGGTGTCAAATCTTCAACCGCGTATAATCGAAACCGCGTAAAATAAACCCGCTGAAAACGAGGGTCTACTGTATTACTTTTTGAGATATATCAATCACAGATAATAAAAAGGAAAGGAAAAAACATTCGATTGCTCCACCCTCTGGTGCTATTGAGCCCAAAATCTGTCCCCCTGCTGCTTCCTAACATTTTATTTGATTCCGTTCATCATTTTTTGAGCAATGACAGTCACGCATATCGATGAAAACGTTCAGTTACTCCACTATCGAACGAATTGACGCAAAAAACCACGCAGCCCTAAATCATTTATGGGTACTTGCGGGTATCGTTCGAATTCTTACTACAGGTTTTGACGTAGAATGTCCCCAAAAAATCGGTCACATACAAACGCACACTATTCTTGAAGAAAAGTTGAAAATAATTTAGCGAACGTCAGAACTGAACGCCGTCAGAACGTTTTACAGTTGGTAGATAGCGAGTCACAAGAAATAAGATAACGTAACGCTTGTATTCTATTTGTTTGCTGAAAAATAGCCGAGAGTTGCGAATCAAAACGGAATAATCTTTTTAGAATTTATCATGAAACTCAGTTAGTCCAGTCCCATTTTTAACGGAGGCATTCATTAAAGGCAGTAACCATTTATTCTGCAAATTTGGTGTTAAACATCATTTTTGTACATTTAAATTTTTCTTACCAACTGAATAAACGAATTTTGGATCTACGACATTTTGGACAGGCGACATTTTGGCCCGGCGACATTTTGGCCCGACGACATTTTGGACCGGCGACATTTTAGACCGGCGACATTTTGGACCGGCGACATTTTGGGCCGGCGACATTTTGGACCGGCGACATTTTGGACCGGCGACATTTCGGCCCAGCGACATTTTGGACAGGCGACATTTTGGACCGGCGACATTTTGGACCGGCGACATTTTGGCCCGGCGACATTTTGGACAGGCGACATTTTGGACCGGCGACATTTTGGCCCGGCGACATTTTGGAACGGCGACATTTTGGCCGCGACATTTTGTCCCGCGACATTTCGGTGGCGACATTTTGACCCCAAACCCTTTGCGTGAGCTCATAGCAATTTTTAAGCAGGAACTCTGTCACAATTTACCAAGTATCTGAAATTTTTTGGATAATGCTCCACCTCTTCTGTATGTAGTCTTTTGTTGTAGGGAGAATAAAGCAGAAAAACATCAGTATGCAATTCATTAATCAACTTTTACTTAAGTCGATAAATACGCAAGATTTTTTTTTTTTTTTTTTTTTTTTTTTTTTAAAGGAGAGAGAGAGAGAGAGAAAGGAAGTGTCTGCTACTCCTCGATGCCGTGGTAGCCTGATCGGTAGGGCATTGGACTCGGGGCCGGAGGGGCTCGGGTTCGATCCCCGCTGGTCGAAGACCCACCGTCGTCATTAAAGGGGACTGGGCGACGTTAAATATGCTCGTGGTCTCAATGTCCTCCAAGTGAAACGATACCTCTCATTAACTGTTCGATCCGGTGATGGTGTTGCCATCTATCGGTATATAAAATAATGGAGGCAAGGCACTAGTATGCAGACCTCGACATAAATACAGTTGTAGTCAGTTAAGCGCTTATCACACGATCCAACATGAGACAAGTCCAAGCAACGCTGAAGTTCGAGCTATCCTCTATACCAGCCAACACTGGCAGAGCTCAGACTTGTTTCTAAACCATGACGTCATCGTTACTATTGTGGGTTGCCGTAAAAGTTCGGATCGTCTGCTCTCAAAACAAATACTTGGTTTGCTAAAATAAGTTTTTATCTCTTCATGCGGGCTTTTTTTTTACTTGTTTCATCGCCGATAGTTTTAGTAAATAATGTTTGAAAAAAAGGACTTTATTTTGATACATTTTTTTTTGTTCCGTATGCTATTTTTTTACTTCCTTCCTTTTTTCAATAAAAATCTTGTCATTGTTCACTTTCAAGTAAAAAAAGGTGCTAAATTTTAACTGAATAAAAATTGTCTTTTTTGTCTTCATTTGTTTGGTTATTAATTTTTCCCTATGCAGATTCAAAATAATGCCTTATGAAAAATGGCTTTTATAATTTAGTTCCATGATTTTTTTTTCATCTCGTTTGTGCGCAGAAATGCAGAAGAAATTTATTGAATTTAAAATTTTCCTAAAAAAGTGCTATTAATGTAGGTTTAATTAACTAAAGACTAACAGCTGAAGTAAATTAATTTTATATCAATTTCATAATAACAAAAAGGCTTTTTTTTCCCACAGAATACATTTAGAAATCTGCTGCCCCCCCCCCCCCCCACAAACACACATAACTTTTGAGTGAATAGTCAGATTTGAACAAACTTTCTGTTTGAAAAATTTCAGCGAGCACACCTCATTTCTAGATTTTACTTTTTGATTTGAAATATATTTTGTTCCATTTTTTACGCATCAAAGGAATGTAACATTAGCCTCTAAGGGAAAATTTAAGGCAAAGATAAATCCCTAACTTAAAGGTGAATTTGCTTCAAACAAACAGTTGGAAAAAGTTCTTGGTGATGAACATGTATATAGAAAAGGTATTTGCCAATTTAACTATTTTAAAAGTATTTTTTGAACAACTGAAAATTTTTTAACATTCAGAATGACAGAAAACATTATTTTTTATCACCTAAAAAAATTAAGGGGGGAGGGGATTTGTGCAGATTTTGAATACATTCTCAATTTTTGGTATCAAGGAATAGATAAAAAAGCTATCATTAAAATTGAAATGCCATATCTCATAGACCTGAATATTGACACAAGAGATAAACATGACTGAACCAAAATGAAAGGAATATGAAACGCAAATGGTTTTACTAATGCTGCGGAATTGAAGGGAAATGCCTAGCTACCAATTCTGACTCCTGTACCATACAAATAGTCGTAATCCGACTCCCCAGCTGTGGCAGAAATTCATTTCTTCCTTTTTTTTTTACTTCATAAGTTAATTTATTATATTTTCCCTATTCAGATTAAAAATGTACATTATGAAAAATTGTTTGAATAATTTAGTTCTATGATTTTCTTTCTCTATGCATGTACAAAGAAATGCTAGAGAAAATTTTAGGGCCTCCAACTCCGACTCCTGCACCCCCAAAATTAGTCGTACTCCCACTCTGCAGCTTCGGCAGAAATTCCTTATTTTCATCCCTTTTGTCTTACTTTATTGAGTACCGGTACTGGCACGGCTTTGCCAGTAGTAGAAAAATAAAAGGTGGTTTGGTTTGCCTGTATATTTACAAATAATGGATGATGAATTTCTCGCCAATTTGCTGTGTTCATTTGCTCTCAAATGTTACGGTTCCATGTTATGATAAATTGGAAATTTATTTGTCCAGGTTATGATAATTTCCTTGATAAAATATTCTTAACATTGGAATAGTAAAAGAACAAAATGGAATTTTCGAAAAATTTCTTCGAGGTGCTCACCCCTATGCTACAAACTAATTCTGCGCCAAATTTCATAAAAATCAGTCGAGCGGTCTAGGCGCTGTGCGCGTAACAGACGTACAGAGATCCAGAGACAGACACAGACTTTCATCTTTATTATTAGTAAAAGATTATTTTTTCCCTATTCAGGTCAAAAATTTTACAAAATGAAAAAGTTTAAATTACTAATTCAATGATTTTCTTTCTCCATGCTTGTACACAGAATTTTTTGAAAACATTTTAGGTCCTCTGACTCCTGTAGCCCAAAACTAGTTGTACTCCGACACCAGTACGTAGTGTTTTCAACCCTAATACTACTCTAATATTAATATCTGTACCTCAGGTCAGAACAACGTAAGTCATATAATTGTAACTTTAGAGGCGAGAGGAAAAACTTTTGTCTGCCGCATGCAAAAGATTGAACATGCGCTCAACACAAACACAAATGCCTACATACACACACACCAACTCCTACACACACAGCACTGCATACACAACACGCACACACATACATACACATATACACGCACCCACATACATGCGCCTACACAAACACACACGCGCATTCATACACACACACACTCGTGATTGCGAAAAACATAATTTGAATTCAAGATGCCAAAAATTCAAATTAATATCATTTTTTTTTAGAATTGCATTCACATGGCTCGATGCGGAATGAATAGGATTCTACGTACAATATAATAATGAACAAATTGAAAATCACAATTTTTGGACTTACATCCGTCTGGCTCTGAGGTACAGGTATTATGGAAGAGGTATGGAAAGTGTTCACATATGCAGGAAGATGTTATATTCACAAGTACCCCATCTTATCTACCTTACAGCTGACTTTCAAAAGAAGTTGATTCAATTTAAAAAGTTATGTCATAAATTCACTTGCATGTTTATATAATGGTTTGCAACAGCTAAGTTTAGTTCCATAATTGGTTTAAAATATGTTTTTACAAGGAAAGGACATATTGGTAAAATTATATACAACACCCGCTAAAACAAAGATTATGTCACCAAGAGGTAGGACTGGTACTGTCATATTTTGAGAATTGTAAATATTTTTTGCTTGAGGTTATCTTAGTAAAACATGCCATGTACACATGTGACCCGTGTTCAAATGTGCCCCTTTTTCCCCTACATAGTCATAAAAAATGCAAATTAACATCTAAAATACATCATTAAGAGTTGTGCTAAAAATGTTTATTTTTTAAAAAAGAAATTAATAAACTCATAATTAAAAAATCAACTTTAAGAAATCTTACTGTGTTCAAAAAATTCAGGTAGAGTCTTAAAAAATGCAAATTATTATCTTAACTACTAAAGGCAAAACTTGATGAAGGAAACATGAAAAGTTATTACATCATCCCATTTAATTGAAAATTTTCCATCAAACCCCACTTCATACCGGATAATCCCCACATATATACCGGATAACCCCCATATCAATATCAGATTAACTACTGGATATCCTGCAAAAATCTGTCAGATATCCTGTACGGTGTGGGCTGGCTGGATCAGATACCGGATTGTTAAAAAAAAATAGCCGGAAACCGAATAGTTCCCAAATAATTGGTGCAACATTGTTAACATATTCGCAAAGTAATGACATGAACAGCAAGTACACCAAATTGAATAACAATGTTTATTTTAAATATAAAAACTATAGCAAATGTTCCAATCATGCTTTACTCAGGTAAAGAACTATTCGTTAAAAAAATAGCATAAACTATAATAAAAGAACAGAATAAAAAATACTACGAAATCATAATAAAAATTGGTAGAGGGAATACATTTCTAGGTTTTTCAAAGTAATGATGCTTGGGTTCAAATCTTCATTTCTTCTTGGCTAAATGCAATGAATTCTCTTCAAATGGAAAAACTTGTTCTTTTTTTTCCTTGAATTAAAACATAGCCATCACGAACTGAACTATTACAATTGTAAATGCCTCAGTGACTTGTGGTTTTCTTCAATTACTTTGGCACCGGAACTCAAAGGATGAAAAGATTAACCAGCAAGTTAACCAATATGACAGATAATTTAATTTATTTAACCTGTCAATATCGACAAACCAGCTAGCGTTTAATGGTAAGATTTCACTAAAAGGTCTTTCTCATATCCTTCTTCATTCATTTGCACAGATGAATGGCTGAAAGGGATCCTTGTAACTGAGAAGCAAAAATTATGTACAGCTCTCTTACAAAATGATTCAGAAACTCACTTTTAAATCATGATAAAGCAATAACATAGATTAATTTTAATTTTTTTTAACACTAAAAGCAAGACAAAATGATAATTATTTGCAAGCAGGATTAATACTGATTTATTAGCACTGCAAAATGAAAAGTTGTATTTGAATCTTATGAAATTAAGAATTTCTCACTATTCTAGAACACCTCAAAGACTATTTTACAAACATTTAATATAAAAATTATGTATCAAGCATCAGCCTACTTTTTATATGATACTGTTTTATGTAAACAGTTTTACATTTCGCACATACGCACTATGAGAAATAATACGGCAAATAATCAAATTAAGATTATTGTTATTTTTTCCAGTAATTTGACAAGGATTCAGTAAAATGTAAACAATCATTTGGCGTCGATATGTACCGGTACTGTCGCCAATGTACCTTTAACCAAAACTACGAATTAATGTAAGAATTAGCCAAATTTACAGGCGAAATTTCAGCACGAACAACAATAAAACTAAAGGTATCACAGCATTTAAGATTTTTCTTTCACGCACTATATCAAGCATATAAATAAACATCGAAAAGGATATCTTTACCGTATGTAAGGAGTATGCATGCTTTCGGCAATCGCTGATTAATCAATTCCTTGAAAATACTCCCTCATTAACCATATCCTATAAATCTTCATGCAGTACAAGGGACTTTTAACATCCCATAGACATTTTTTCTCGCTAATAAAGTCCATTATTTAATAAATTTCTTAGTCTTCTACTTCGGATTCAAGCAGTCAGCCATGTTGGATTTGCCCGTGCACTCAGATGCTTTCCTATTGGTCGAAAGACCAACTCTACCCAACTTTATTGCTCGGAAGCTATAATCTTGGACTAAAGGCGGACAATAGAAATGATGACGTCTCACTTGGCCGAAGCATCTGAGGTATATTGGACTAGTCCGGTATTGGAGTGAATCGGGTGAAAAGTTGCATCGTGTGATAAGCGCTTTATGACTCTTGAATAGAAATAGAAAAAAAATACTCCTCGATTTTTCTAGCAACCTCTGAAGTAACTTGGCGTGGTTTCAGACGTCCTCGATATTTGGCGATCACGTTCGCGTTGTTTTTTGGCAGCAACTGCTGCGCCTCGTGCTTTTCTCAGCATTCTTTCCCATATGGATAGTATTTTAATGATCTAATTATTGTAATTATGGAGAAATGATTTTTGAAGTAGGGGCGAAGTTTTCTTCATTTGAACAAATTAAAATACACCAATGTTTTTGGCGGGCGAGAGTGCCAAAAAAAGGAAAGAAGACAAAAATGAAAGGAAATCCAAGTGAGTATAAGTTTTGTATGTTGACCAGTACACCGAACTGACATGTAAGAAATTTAATCTAATTTTCTTACAAGTTGCTTCCTCTTTAAAAAATAATACTACGTTGCATATATTAGCTGTTTTATAAGGTTATAAATAACTACATTGCTCAAAATGTGTCGGAATTCATTAATGAGCCTAAGTTTGCCGATGATTGGTTTTATGAACCGTATTTAGTCACCAAAGAAGATTTCAGTTGTTTTTGGGACCTCGATTTGGTGTATTTTTAATCAACATAAATGCAGCTTTCTGTTTGATGATACATTTATTGCATTAACTGCCATTTTTTATACTAAGAGCTCCTACAGCTCAACAGGCAATTAAAATAGCTATGGGTTATTATTTTATACTTAATGCTAATTGCTTCATGTAATATCTTTTCAATAATGTTTTTATAGCTCTTTTACTGTGTGTTATTCTTGTTGCACTGTAATGTTGGTATTATATTCCTGGCTTCTTTTTACTTCCTTTTACAAAAAAGGAAGTATTGTATTCGCGAAAAAATTTTCACTCAAAAATCGCCCTTAATTTCCATTTTGCTCACCCCCAAATGAATGTTGAGTTTTTTTTTCGATTCGACCACATGCGGAAAAGTGCCTAAGAATGTATAGACACGCGAAATATCCATTTTGACCATCACCGAGGTAATTACAACGACTTTTCTCGTGACGTCTGTATGTATGTGCGTATGTATCTCGCATAACTCAAAAATGGTATGTCCTAGAAAGTTGAAATTTGGTACATAGACTCGTAGTGGGGTCTAGTTGTGCACCTCCCCTTTTGGTTGCTTTCGGATGTTCCTAAGGGGGTCTTTTGCACCTTTTTGGGGGGAAATCATTGTTAATTTTGATGTAAACTCAAGTGGCGTTATAATTTGTCGGACACTTGGCGATATATCGCCAGTCTTTTGGTCGCCAACTTGGCGACAAATTTGGCGGAGTTTTTTTTTTTTTTTTTGGTTTCAATTTGGCCATTGTTGGTGATATTTAGAGAATAAATATTGAATCACATTAAAATAGCGAATAATGGGGAAATGACATTAAATTGGAGTAAAAGGAAGTCATGTGATGCACACATCAGCTCGTTTCTTTTCATGGCAATGCATTACTGGTCCCGTTTTTGTGAGGCTAATTTTATCTTAAGATGGACAGCATTTTGTCGAGTGGATGTAAATAACAGCTAAATCGTTGGTGATTTTGACCTGGAGTTTATGGTAACTATGACGTTAGGCGACTGCAATGGTTTCACTCGCATGAACAAACGGAGGATAATTTGGTAAGGCAAATTTAAATAATTAAATTTATTTTGTTTCACAAAAGAACTAGATGAGTGCCAAAAAAAACAGTATTGAAAACTTCAATTATTAAAGAATCAAATATGTATTTAAAAATTGATGCACCTAGTTAATCTATTACAAAATTGTTTCGCTCCGCCTTGCATGTGGATAATATGATTTGATGCCGGTAAAATGTTACAATGTATTTAATATTTCGTATTGAGGTGTAAATGATGTTTGATGCACTTTTGAATCCATTGGGAGACCTGGAATCCTATTTTCTAAAGTATTAACCTTGAAGTGGCCTCTATTGAAGCACTGATCACAACTGGTGTGTTTATCTTATATGTCTGCGAGCACTCCAGGTTAAAATGCATTGGGTGCAAAGTGTTTCCCCGCTTGATATTTGGTATTCTTGATTTTTTTTCTATGCACAGAAGGCAGAAATTCATATTAATTTATTATAATTGTTCTCCTTTTGGATGCTATTCTATATTGTTCATCTGAGTAAGTAGAAACCTGGTGTAATAGACAACAGAAATATAATAATTTGTTTATGAAAACAGGGAAAACTCATGCATTGCGTACTATTCCATTGTGATGCATTGTAATATTGTTGCATTTAAGATTTAAATTAAGTTGTTTTTTTCCCCCCACAGTTAAAGAAGTATTTTTGGTGTGCAGCTTCAGAAACTGAATTCCTTACTGAATGGTACATGGTAGAGAGATTTGGCTTCATTTACTGTCAGTCATTTCCTCTGCTTGTACTTTTCAGTTTAGCCTGAGCCTGAAGAGTAAGAACTGAATCAACAGAAGTATGGATCTGTACAATGTTTCAAGGGTTTTCATCTGTAGAGGTAATCAAGTATAAAATCATACAACTTTAGACTTTAAAAGTTGACAAATGACACAAGCCTACATGAACTTTTTCCCATGTGTTCTAACTTTTGATTGTTTATTGATTTGTGTTCGAAAAAAGTTAAACAGAGTAAGCTATTAAAAATAGCTTGTTAACCTATTAAAACTATTAAATAAACGATTTAATTAGAAATAGATGAGAAATACAATACAGTTGACTCTATTTAACGACTTTCAGGGGACCACAAAAAAATCGTACTTAAATAGAATGCTTCTAAAACTGCAGTGGAGTATCTGGGACTATGAAATGTCATTCAATAGAATGTCGTTAAACAGAGAACCAACTGCAATTTGATATTTGAAAAAGTAGAAAAAACAATGCATTGTGTATTATTCCAGTATGATTATAATGCATGGTAATATTGGTGCATTTAAGTTTTAAATTAAGTTGTTTTTCCCCCGCAGTCCAAGAAGTATTTCGCATGTGCAGATGCAGAAACTCTAAATGGCACATAGTAGAGAGATTTGGCTTCATTTGCTGTCATTTCCTCTGCTTATGCTTTTCAATTTAGTCAGAGCCTGAAGAGTAACAACTGATTCAACTGAAGTATGAATGTGTGTGATATTTCAAGAGTTTTAATCTGTAATAAGTAATCAAGGAGGAAATTATTCAACTTTAAAATCATCAAATAACAAGTGTACATGAATTTTTTCCTTTTGTTCTAACTTTTTATTATTCATTGATTTGTGTTATGTAGTTGACTCTAACTCTAATATTTTTTCCATAGATTTCATTGGGTCCCTAACTCTTGAGAAGGCTGTGGTTGCTTCCCGTAACTCAAAGGTTACAGCCGGTTTTTCAGGACTTTGTGATTGAGAGTTAACTGTACGATGTAGTATTTTGTCTACACATCTGAGGAGCAAAAGCGAACTGTGTTAACTTTAGCTAACTGAGCTGTTAGCGAAAGATAACAGCTCAGGCTCATTGATCTCTTGAATTTACAGTGATTGGCATAGCTAACCTAAATTAATTTTTACTGTGTATTTGTTAGGTAATTTTTATGCCTTCTGAAACCTCTTTACACACCCTTGATGAAAAAGTTACCCAATTTTACTCCATATAGAGATGTTTGGAGCTTCTTTAGATCACCTGTTTCTTTCATGTCTTGATATCTCTTACCCCATCTTTGTTAATAGCACCCATAATTTTTGTAAAATAGTTTAAATGAAAATTCAGAAAGTAAGTTTTTAAGCTCAATGGAAGACTTAAGTAGGAGCATATTCTTGAAGATTTAAAGCTTGGATTCTCCTTTTTGTAGATATTTGCCTAGAAGCTTGTTAAGACACCTTTAATGGCATCCTACGTAGAACGTGTGATGCAGGATAATGGTAGAACTAACGAGACATTGGGACAAAATATTGAAAGTATTTTGTGTAATTTGTCTGCTTGTCATCAAAAAAGAGTGGAAGTATCTGAAGACATAACATGCCTCATAACAATTCCTTTAAGAGGAATTGGTTAATTTTTAAAAGGTTTTTACCATATTGTTTGGAGGCTTGCTCAATTTCCCTTGAATTAGGATCTTTTGATCAAATCCAATTTGTTAAACAGTTATATTTCTGTTTCATTCATGAAGAAATAAAGATTTGATCATTTGAATTGTTACCTACTATGCGTATATTTTTGGAAGCTATAAATAAAGTTCTTGTATCAAATCTATGTGTCTGTATATTTAATGTTTTCTACCAGATTGTTATAAATTTTCTGCAACCTCTCGAATTAGCTACTATGTATTTTTTAACAGCTACATCTAGCCATTTCATATAAATCTTAGAAGTGTGGTGGAAAAAAAAACATTTTAATCATTTGAAGTTTGGTTGCTAATATTGCAAATAAGTGTTGGTTCAGTTATGTTAGGACAAATGATGAGTAAAAGAAATTGTTTCAGACATGCACTGCTCATGGATCCTTCAAGTGTGCATATTAGAGAGGATATGAATTTCGTTTTCAAATTAATACATGATTTATAATTATCTGTTTTTAGCTGATAGCCCTCACACATTTTCACTTGTTTTTGTTTTAGCCATGATTTCTTAGATTTCAAAATTTTGTTTCTTTAATCTCTTTTTCAAGATTCTGTCATTTTTTTTTCAAGCATTTGCAGCATAGCACATTCTGGTCAAGAGATCCCACAGTAATACAAAGACCACACATAAACTTTGATTTCAATTTTACTTGAAAACGTATAAATTGTTGTAACTTGGAAAAAAAAAAGACCCTGCCATTCATTTGAATTTTGACGTCTTGAATTCAAATTATGTTTCTTAAAATCACGAAATGCGATAGGACCCTACTCGTTGAGTTTCTTGTTTCTATATATAGAATGGGAGTAGAGGACAAATTCACACTCATATCATGACCAGTGGTTTTCTAGGTTAGGTAAAACGAGGCATTTTCATTAAAAAAAACTAGTAATTAGGATGGGGTAATAAAGATAAGATATGACCAAATTGCACTCGTGCACTTTTCATAAATACCTTTATCCTTACCAGAATTAAGTATTTTTTAGATGTTTTTCCCAAAAATACTTGATTTTATACAAAAAAAACCCTTTATGCAAAAACTATTTGAGGTAAGCCTTGAATGCAGACGATTTGTAACCATGACGACGAAAATTAGTCTCGCTAAATAAATATTTAAAACATAAAATTTTTATTTGTTTATAAATATTTTATTAATTTCCTCATTATATATTTGGGGTTTGTGTATACATATTTTATATTTGTTTTCTCCTATTATGGGAAGAAAAAAGGAAAATAAATTTTTTGATTAATTTTGTATTTAATGACTCAAGAATCTCAACGGAATATCAATTTTCCTTGATGTGGAGTTGAGATACATCCATTAATTCCACTTAAATTTATTTTACCGATTAATCCGTGAAAAGATTCTTGGCGTTTTTTTTTTTTTCCCCTACCCTAACTTAAACTCCAAATTCGACATACAGAATCTGCTTTTCCCACTAACTATGACATAAACGGAAAAATCGCACTTTTTTTCTTTCGAGGAATAAATGGTTTTGAGTTTTTTTTTTTTTTTTTTTTTTTTTTGGACCAACGTTCCAGGAGGGGTTTTGTCACCAACCCTAATTTACGCTACACTGGCTGGGAGTTGCCCCCCCCCCCCCCAAAGGATGAATTAATTTCACTACTTTATTTATTACATTTTAATTTACTTTTCTTTTGCATTTTTTACGTTGTTAATTAAAAAGAACACAAAACACACACAGCATATTTGCTTGCTAAGGAAGTATTACTGGGGTCAGAGGCTCAGAGTTTGCAGAATACATTTAACTCACTAGTTTCGAATTCAAGGGACCGTATTATCGCGATTCGTCCACTAATTCTTCTTTGATGGAATCAATAATTATTTTGATTTTTAACTTTTCTTTTTTGATTTGTAGGCGCGCCTAAAAGAGTCATTTTGATCCAGGAACCTATTTGCGATTCTTTTTCAGCTTATAAAAAATGCAAAATGAAAGAAATCATATGGTAGTTTCTTGGAAAAACCATGATTTTTAATGGAAACGGCATGTAGTATCAATATGTTATCTCGACTGTATCATGGTTTCAAGAACAAATCAGCAATTGTTTTGAAATTCACACAAAAATAGTTTCTGAATTCTTCAGTAAAACTTATATGTTATGATTTTCTTTATAAATTAATTTAAAAAACTCAAGTGAGGTATGGGTTTATTTAATAACCTTGCCCTTGTGTTATAATCTTAATGGCAAATGTTCCTGAGTAAAACTGCTCATTGTCTAGCATCTCGGTGACATTATATTGGGTTTAGTATTTAAATGGCTTGAAACATTAAAGATGTTTTTGGTCCACATTAAAAGTATATTAGTGCAAAATATTCATGTACTTCGAAGTAGATTCCTAAATAAAGGAGAAATAAAGTCATTAAAACTTTATTATGAAACATCGAAGGTGGGGCGGGGGAGGGGGCTATTCAATTTTCCGTACCCCCTTCAAATGATTTTTCTGTATCCGCCCCTGCTGGCTGGTCGTCGTATTTGTATTAGTTAATCAGCACAAAGTACTTTTTTTTTTATCAGGGACAATTGCCACAATAGGCCATATAGTCGTGGGGGGGGGGGGGGTCAGGCCCGTTATTTGGACAGTTTAGTCTTAAAGGAGGGTAGTCTCCGATTGAAGGAAAACTCAAGCTCTGGTGGTCCTGTATTGGTAGGCCCAATTTTTTTCTTTACCAGGGGCTCTGTTTTTTATTTTACTTTGAACTGAGCAAGACCGGATCTATAAATTTTGTGCCCCAAAATCTGTAGGGCTCTTCCCTTAGTAGTATATGTGTGTGACATAATTAAGTCTTTGTGTATTTTTTTATTTTTATTTATTTAATTAACTTTTTTTTTTTTTTTTTTCAATTTTTTCCCCAATTTCTTGGGACGTTGGGCCCCTTCTACCGCGGGTCTGCAGGTACGCAGATCCAGCCCTGGAACCGAGGACACTCATGCTCCCCTCTCCCATTGTGCATACATACAGTAGGGGATTCATAACTATATCGTCCAAATAAGCTGTGCTGTCTGTGTGTCGCTCAGAACCACGATTCATGCAAAGCAAGATTCATGCTTAGGAACATATGACGTTAACGTAATGCTGACGCGCGATATGCATACAGTGTTGGAGTCGGATTTCTCTCCTGAAGAAATACTAAAAATGATGCTGAACAAAAAAAGTCAACAGTTTCGGAATAGTGTTGACCTTGCCAATATTCATTAAGATAAAATATAGTAGTTGACATTAGTCCAAAAAAATTTTTATAACGGGGGGGGGGGGCGTCGACACCTCCTAATCCCCAAAAGTGACAATCTTGGAATGAAGAAACAGTTTAAATAGTATCAAGAGTGCCTAATCTTTCTCATGAGCGATGTCCTAACTCCATTTAACCCCAGAGTATATTGATATATCATTGTGATCCCGGAAAATGGGCGCTCATATGCAACATTTTGTGAAGAGCGGGCCCAGATATTTTCCCCATGGTGTAGCAGGATATATTTTCCCCGTGGAAACCGATTTCTGTACAGATTAGAGTTATTAAACATTTGACATTTCTAATAACTTATTCATTAGTAGCTAGAGAAATGTTAATACATTTAAAAAGTACTAAAATCAAGGAAGTTCTGATTTCCGAGGGTGCTCACCTGGGGGGGGGGGGGGGCCATGGCGCAGACTGCGCCATTAAAATATTTATAAGGAGGCGTATTTTTCTCATTTGGGGGGAGGAGCGCAATATTGAGAGGGGTGCGCCCTTGCCCTTAGGGGGACACCTCTGTGATTTCTAAGGGGGGAGGGCTTGAGCCCTCACTTGCCACCCATATGGGCGTCTATGGCCGGAGTACCCCCCCCCCCCGTAAAAAAGAGTCCCTCTAAAATGAGGATAAACATATCACTTAAAACTAGCCCCTTAAAAACCTAATTAAAGCAGCCTGTGTACCATGAACTCTCTCTCTCCGCGTATATTTCTTCCTAAATAACGTCAACGGTCCTATTCAAGCGACGCATCAAATTAAGGACAGTAGTCCCTGAAAATCTTCATTTCAATAACAGGGGTGCTCATCCCCGACGGGCAAGGGCGCAACTCCTCAAAATCACAAAAAACACCCGAGCAAGAGTCCCCCCGAATGAAAAAACCCCTAAAAGCACCCCCTAAAAATGCCATGATCCTCCCCCTAGGTGGGCACCCCTGTGAATGGGGACATTTAATACTCAAGATCTCAAACTATATTATAAAAAGAAAAACATTCCCCAAAAGTCTCCATTTGAGTATTAAGAGATCTCCTTTCCAATACATAGCTCTTAACCCCTTCCGCCCTCTAAAAATGTAGGGACTCTACTCGATAATACTAGTTCGAAAACCCATGAGAACTAGTACTAGTACATTCCCCCCCCCCCACACACACAAAAAAGGAAAAAAACAAATTCAAGGAAAGTCCTCATCGCAATAAGGATCCCACAAAATTCTCATACACATCAGCATTTCTTAAAGAATAGGTAATCAGGCTTTCGCTTACGACAAAGCCTCAAAGCTTTTGTAATATTGATTCCGAGCGTATTTCTCTTTACGCAAGAAAAAAATGGCAACCGACAATATTACTCAACTGTATAATTCGTCATGTAATTTATTTCCTGTAGAATTAGAAGTTTTTCGCCAAAATGAGCGATTATTTTGCCAATTAGTAGTCCCTACTGGAGTAGACTACGTTAGCCAATCATAGCTGCTTATTTTCGAGGAGTAGTAGCAACGTCCAGAGAGAAAACATCCTTTTTCGCATCACAATGAAAAGTTTATTTCGAAACGTTGGCAATTCTTAGGGAAATCAACAATATTGACAGCCAAGAACGGCATCTTTCAAATATGTGTCTTTTAAATGTCAAAATGGCATACAATAAACTTTTTTTATGTTATTTTCGTAACTGAACATGATATCATTCCCGAAGTTATGATGTTTTGATTTTACGAATTGAAGGTATGCTTATAAATTTACAATTTCAACACATAGTTTGCCATTTAAATTACTTACGAATCACTCTGATTTTTAAAACTAAATATTGAATTTAAATTTTATTGTGGTATTTTTTTTATTTGCACAAAACTTGTAATAACTGTATCAGAAGTACAAAAGAATCCTTTTTTATTAGCTGTGTTTTTTTTTTTCTTTTTCCATACATGTAACACATTTTGACAGATGAATTAGCATTTTCTGATTTTTTTCGACATTTATTTTTTGCAATGAAAGCAGTATGAAAATTCTTTTTGCTATAAAATGCTGGGGGTAGAAGGTATATGAATACAGAAACAATAATAATCACAAATTCATAATAATAGTATGCCAAACTGCCCTAAAGGGAGGTTAACAAAGCAAAAAAAAAGCTCTGAAGCAAGTTGCAAGCCATTATTGAAAAACTGCATTTCTAATTCTTGCAGATTTGAGATATAGTTCTATATGTAATCTTTTTAAAATAAGATTATTCAGTAAAATTTTATTGCAGTGGCTGCTGCTTATATGAATCACGTTTGTTCTAAACAGTTTTGACTCCATAAAATAGCCGATTTAATGAAGCGGCTAATTAAAAAATGCTGGGATTTTATTCTGGTTTTGGGGGTGGATTCAATTAACAACTGATTCAGTTAACCGGTGTCCACTGTAGTAACTTTTGCAAATTAGCTTCTGTTTAACAAAACTGTTAACTTTGGGGCTGCCTGGCAGATTACATTCAAGATCCTGAATACTAAGTTAAAAATTTAATTGTTTATGGTGTTCAAGGGAGGACTGTGGATGTCTTAAGAAGAGAGGAGGTGAAGCATTGATAAAGGTGGCACTTGACTTTCATGGCAGGGCAGTTGTAAAACTTTGCGAATTTGTTGTTCTAAAAAGGCAATTTATACCATGTTTGATTACATTAGGAAAAGATGTGATTCAAGGGCTCTCTCTTGGAAATTTTTCGTGATTGAAGTCCTTAAAGATGCAATTGTATTTCATCTTTGATGAGTGAAGTGGTTGGATTACGACATTTTCCCAGGTAATGTTTTGAAACTGAAGTTTGAAAGGGAACAGAAGTTTTTTCAGAATTTTCGACTATCTTTGATGATATTAGGAGAAAGGAGATTCAGGGATTCTCCCCCAGAAAGTTTTTGAATCATAATTCTAGGCCATTTTGATAGTGTTGAGGGCAGGAATGGAATTCCGAACACCTCCTCAAGTTTTGATAATGCAATTTCAGACCTTCTTTAGTGATGTTAGAGAGGAGGAAGGCTTGGAGCCATTTCCAAGTGGTAACTAACTTTTTGGGGTTAACTGACAATTTGCTACTATCCATTTTTTTTTTTTTTGAAGTCTCAAAACAGTTTATAATTTTTATCTTCCCCGGGCTGCTCAATTATATTTTTTTTTGTGAAATATCAAAATTCAATGCTTGTTAAATGGACAAAAAAAGTTTTTTTTTCTGCTTTAGGTGGGTAGTGTCAACCTTCACTTCAAAATAGAAATTAGCACGTTTGCCCTCACAAAACCCAACTTGAAAACAATCTTTAAAAAAAATTTTTTTGACTAATATCTGTGTCTGAATGATCAATTAAATCCATGCATAGTGTTTCTTTCTATACTTCAAAGATGTTAAGGACTTGCAGAGGAAAGGGTTAACATATGCAGTATTGTAAATTTAAAAGTAACCTCCCCCCTCCCCCCCAAAAAGAAAAGAAAAGAAAAACGTCCCTCAAAACAACACCTTCAAAAATTTCAATGATGCGATTTGTGCCGTGACCCCCTTAAGTGGGCACCCCTGGTAAATACGTAAAACTAATGATGTATAGGCAAGAGAAACAGTATTATTACTTCATACATCCTATATGCAGTAATAATTATAAAATGCTGCACTTTTATAATAATATTGTATTTTATAGTAATAATTATAACTGAAATATTAAGATAATGATTGATGTTGTGCAGCTGATAAGATAATGGTCAGTGTTTTGGTAACAACTGTACTTCAATCAGCTCGTTAAGAAAAGAAAAAAGAATGGGGGGCCACTAGCCAGTTAACTTCTACTTTTCCTGCAGATGTTCTTGGCGCATCTGACTTATGAAGGATGTTGCAGTGAAACGGTTCGAAAATATCATGATATTTTCAAAAATATTGAATACTTTGATATACAGGGTGTCCGAAAAGTCCTTGACACATTAAAAAAATTCATAGAAAACCAACAAATTGTTGTATGAATTTGCAGTTTGCACCATAATACTTCACAGGTTCAAGAGTTTTTATGACATCGAAAAAATAAATAAATAAATAAATAAAATAAAAAAAAATAAGGGGGGGGGAAAGAAGAAAAAAGGCATTTCACAGCCAGGGTGTCAGTATATGCTATGCTTATAATTCTTCATTTAATAATTTTCATTCCTATTTACGTTTTCCCATGTCAACAAAAACGATTTAAAAGTTACTTATAAATCGTTTTTGGAGATCTCACATATACTGTGGCTCCCAAAAGTGTTCGTACACCTACAACTTTCAATGAAATAAGCCCTTATCCTTTGGTTAGAAATTATATTTTGGAATAGGTATTTAATTATAAGATCTACGATCAATTTTTATACCAAAACTACATGAAAATATACAACCTATTGACTAGTTTTCAGTACGGTTTCAGGAAAGGTAACTCTTGTGCAACTAATTTATTACATTTCTATGACAAAGTTACCATGGCTTTGGACAATAAGAAGCCTGTAGATGTTGTTTACATTGATTTTCAAAAAGCTTTCGATGATGTACCGCATGTTGCTCTACTTAGCAAATTAGCTGATATAGGGATAGGAGGGAAAACTTTCATTTGAGTAAAAAACTGGCTGACCGGAAGGAAACAAAAGGTAGTTGTAAGGGGAAATTATTCTAATTGGAGTGAGGTCTTAAGCGGGGTTCCTGAAGGATCAGTGTTAGGGCCTGTTTTGTTCATTGTCTTTATGAACGGTATTCGCAAAAATATTTCTGGGAACATAAATTGTTTTGCTGATGATGTCAAACTTATGGGGACTGTAGAAAATGAAGAAAAAGCAAATCAGCTGCAATAGGATCTAGATCATATTACGGAGTGGGCTGATAAATGGGGTATGGCTGTTAATGTTGGGAAATGTCAAGTGCTACATTTAGGGCATGGAAATAAGTGTACAAGTTATTATTTGCAAGGTTCAGTCATTAGTCAGGCAGACAAAGTTAGTGATCTAGGGGTCTTAATAAGTCAGGATTTAAAGTTTAGCCAACAGTGCAACATTGCTAGCAACAAAGCCAATAAGATGCTTGGGTTTATCAATAAATCTATTTCACACAAATCTAAAGAAGTTCTTCTGCCCTTATATAAAAGTTTGGTAAGACCCCATTTGGAGTATGCTGTCCAGTTTTGGTCTCCTTATCTTAAGAAAGATATTAATGTATTGGAAAGGGTTCAAAGGCAGGCTACAAGGCTAATAAGTGGACTTTCCCACTTAGATTATGATTCCAGGCTCAGAAGGCTTAAAATGCACAGTCTTGAGCAAAGAAGAGACCGAGGGGACATGATTTAGCTGTTTAAATTTATTAAAACGAAAGATGTTACGGGGCTGAAGTTTAGCACTGAAAACAGGACAAGGGTGTCATTGTTTTAAGCTATTTAAATCTCAGGCTAACATGGATATTAGGAAAAATTATTATTTTAGCAGGGTAGTGGAACCTTGGAACAGCTTACCGGAAGAGGTGGTAATGAGTAAGGGAGTCGACAGTTTTAAGAGGGCCATTGATCTTCTTTGGGGATTGTAAATTGACTAGGACCAGTCTAACTGGGCCCAGAGCCTATTGCTGGTCGTCACTTTTGTATTTGTATTAAAATGTTTTTAAGAAATATTAAAACTTATTTTTTCAAAAACCAAAAATTGGCGGAACTTTTATCTGGCAAGGCTTTGTACACTTAAAAAAAAAAAAAAAAAAACATTTTTTAAACGTCTGGAAATAGATTTCATTCTTTTTTCTTTCTTTTTTTGCATAATTTCTGAGTAAGTGTTCAACCACACTTCGAGTCTTACTGTTTCTAGCTCTCTTTTCATTTAAAACCCGTATTAGATAATCCGTATTAGATAATCTAGCCTAAAAAAATCTCTAAATATGTTACATTAAGAGCAAATCTGGGAGATTGAGGGGGCATTTTCTAAACTTTAGAACAATTTTCGAGACACTAGACGCAAGTGTGGAAAACCATGTGCTTCTTATCGTTATCTTGATAAAAAAACAAAGTTATTTCCGATAACCAAATTTTTGGCTAAGAGTTGAAATATTTAAATGAACAGCATGATTCCTTATTTCATCAAAAGATTCTAAACTACTAAGTCCTGATGCTGATATGCACCCCCACACAAGAACACCTTCACCGTCCTGATTAACTGATCCAACTTAGTTCTTAAGATTAAGTTCCTAATTTTTTCTTTAATTTACGGTTTTACAAAAATTTATCCAAAAATGTTGAATTCATATTTTCAAGATGTAATTCCAAAATGTTTTGAGCTTATTAATCATTGATTTTGCTACAAAAAGTGTAAACTTTCTGTTTTTCGCACGACCAAGAAAATTTCTGCAGGAAGAAATCCCATTTAATCCAGCTAATCAGAGAACTTGGCGAACAATTTTAGGTGAAAATTAAATGTACAATTCTTCATTTAACTGTGCAGAAACTCTTACAGCACTCAAATGTGTATTGTTCATAATTTTTTTAACTTTAATCTCCGATCACACTTTGTCAACTTTGCCAGTTGACCTTTTCTTACCTTGTTTTCGGTCCGATTCTTTTCTTTAAAGCATTTTATCAAGCACTTTACTATAGAATTGAATTTAAATTAAGTAATTTAGAGACGTTTCAAACAAATCTACCACTGTGAGGAAAAAATTCAAATTTCGAATGGTTTCTGTTGTTTTTTACAAATACCATCCATTTTAAAGTAATAAGCACAATATTAAGGAATAAATAAACAAAAAACTAAAGCCAAATGACTTTTAAGGGTCAACAGATTGTAAAAATAATTAAAAAAATTGACATATGATAGTTGTGGAAATCAGGAAAAACTACTACTTTAGCAGGGTCGTGGGCACTTGGAATAGCTTACCGGAAGAGGCGGTAATGAGCAAGGGAGTGGATAGCTTTAAGAGGGCCATTGATCTTCATTGGGGACTAATTAATTGACTAGGACCAGCCTAGCTGGGCCCAGAGCCTGTTGCTGGTCGTCACATTTGTATTTGTAATCATGAATTTATTCGAAAATATTTGAGTGTATGATGACTTTTGTGGCATGTTATTTCTCTGTCTCTTCGTTTTTTTACCCATTTCAAAAAGATCGGTCAATATTCTAAAAAAAGGTTTGGATTGTATTAAGAATGATATAGGAATGGTATGAAAGTAATTATACTTCATATTCGTATTCAGTTTCGCATTATTTTAGTTTTTCTAAAAAATTTCAAATTGTACAAACACTTTTGGTAGCCTCTGTATGTTTAAGAAAAATGATTTTGCTTTAAAGATACTGCATACAAACATATGAAAACACTTTAAAATAATTAAAAATTGATTTTGAGGATCGAAAAATACCTTTAAAATATATAAATTATTCATTTAGTTCTTAAATAATAGCATTGTTCAGATTATAACTTTTGGACATACATCAAACTTCCAACTTCCTTTTTTTGTACAATCGTTTACAAAATAAATAATATATCTTTACTTTTGTAATTTGTGTAAAATATTATAAAAAAATTATTCAGTTTGACATTTATACTCTTTATTTTTTTGAAACTATGGAAATAATTTAAAAAAAAAATTTTTTTTTTTTTGGTGGTTCATTTGCTCAGTTAACATTTTGAATGTCCAAAAATGTGCTTTTAGTAGAGAAAATATTTTTTAAGGGTATTTGAAGAGCATTTTTTCCATAATTTATGTCAATTCTTGTCTCTATAATGTATTATAATTTAACTCAAAAATTTTTGAGTTAATTAAAAATTATTTGGTGTTAAAGCTTCAAAGTTGAGGTCTGTGTTTGCTCCCATCTTTTGATAACTGCCCATGAATTAAAATTGTTATACTATTACTTTTAATTTTATGAACATAAAATGCAAGTAAAAAAGAAATATTACATTACTCCGTTACATTAATGCTGTATTAATACATCATAGAAACATGGTACATAACTTTTTAGTTAATCTATACATATAATAAAATAAGATGTTTGTGTGTGTGTGTGTGGCGCGCTTCCCGGGAAAACGGTAAGGCCTAGAAAGATGAAATTTGGTATACTGGTGCAGTTTTTGCTGAAGATGTGCACCTCGGGCTTCGATTTTCGATATTTTTATTAGAAAAAAGTTATTTAATGTTTTATGCGTTTTTTTTGCACTTTTTAGTACTTTTTGCCTCACAGACCCCGAACCAATCACACCACACATATATTTTTTGTACTATAGTGTAGGAAATTTAATTTTAAATATGATGAATGAAAAATTTTTTAAAAATAGAGCAATTTTTGTATTTTTCATAAATTTATTATTTGCAATTTTTCTGGGTTTAGTTTTTTTCGAAATCCATCCTGCAAAAAGTATTGAGCCCTCAATTCCAAAATTTTAGTTGGTAATAGTAAAAACATTCCACCCCCTTCAGAAGAAAAAAGTTTTTAAAAACACGCAAAAGTTTTTTTTTTTACAATTTTTTAAATGCAGAACACGACGCGACCTGTAAGCATTGCCGGCTGAGTTCCGCACTTCCTCATCACGTGACCTAACTGAAATCGTTTACTTTCCCTTCACTTTTTTTTTTTAACGTTCAGAGATTTCATATCTTTATTTTCCAACTTTTTTTCTTTTTTTTCTGGACGTTTTGTATTTTTGCTGAAATATTTGTGCGCATTTTAATTCAATAAAAGCGGTGATTTTTTAATCTTTTGCAAGCACTGCTTTTTGCACACTACGGGGAACATAGAGCCTTTTTTTTTTTTTTTTTTGAGTGCAATTTGAAGAAAGTAAATAAAGCCCGCAGTTTTTTGCATGATTTTTGAAGAGATTGGTGGTTAGGTTTGGTAGATAGAGAGATGATATTAAGTGGGCAAAAAATGTTTTTTTTACATAGAAAAGGATTGTTAATTACTATCAGAGGTAGATATACATGGATCGTATAGATAGATTGAAAGAAAGAAAGGTGGACAAATGTAGAGGTGGATACAGCAGATGGACAGTAAGAAATAGAGAAACTTTAACGCGGAATCAATAGCTTCCCCCCCACACACACAAAACATGACTTTGAAAAAACAATGCTTTCACATAAAAGTGGAAGTGCTTTCTGTTATTTTCCGACAAAATTTGCATGAAGAGTATGCCCTTTGTGCCTCCCCTCCCCCCCCTCAAAAATATTCCAAAGGACATAACGGGAGATAGATCTAGAAAATACTTTATTCAACACAAAATTTATTTAAGCAGCCGCCGATGGCGGCAACCTTGGCGTAAAAAGGCGAATGGTAATATTGATGTATAGAGAAAAAGATTAATACCATCGACAATTTTTTTAAGCAGCCGCCGAAGAAGTCAACATTGGCGTAAAAAGGCGAATGATAATATTGATATATAGAGAAAAACGTTGATTAATACCGTCGCTAAATTGTCTAAGCAGCCGCCGACGGCGGCAACCCTGGCGCAAAAAGGCGGACCAGCTGGTCGCCGCAGGCGGCTAGTTTTAATAATAAATTAACAATATTACTATGATTAATATACTATTTGTATTGAAAATACCGTGGTTGGATAAAAAAATATCATCATATTTTCAAAATAAATATTGGATATGTATTGTGATGTATATCATAATATATATTGATCAATACATATCAGCGAACCCTGCAGTTAAACCTGTGTTTGTTGACCAATTACAGTGCAGTACTTTAGTGGCCAATTTAGACAGTTGGTTAACTTACAAAATGTTTGTTATATGATTCTCAGCCAAATTTGGAGAATACTGGTGTTCAAGATAGACAGGTAATCAACTTACAAAGGTGGTCAACTTTACAGGTTTCACTGTATTTAGGTTACCCAAAAATCTCACGTTGCGGGCAAGGTTGTCCGGTTTTGTCCATCCTGGGGAAAAAAAGACAAAATATAATTTTGCCCATGTTGTCCCCTTTTTTTCAGTACATTAAAATTTCTAAATTCAAAAAGCTGAACTTAATAGTAATAAATAACTATGTTGAGTCTTTTCATTTTAAGAACACGTTAAAAATCTAAATGGCACAGATACATTAGTGCATATATACAATTGTGCATGAAATACTTTAATTGAGAACAGGAAAAAAATGTATTGAAAGAATAAATTAAGTTTTCATGAATAGGAATTCAAAATACGAAACTGGTGAGTTAAATGTATACCTATTCTACTTTTCTGGCCTCCGACTCCAGTATTAATTCTTTTGCAGACAAAAAGGCTTTTATTCAAATATGCTACGTGTGTTTTGCATTCTTTTTAATTATATAAGAAAAATTTCTTTATGTTATAGAGAAATCAATTAAAGAATATAAAATAAAATAATTAATTTATCTCTTTGAACCCCCCCCCCCCTCTCCCCCTAAAAACCCACTGTTACTAAGAAACCTTGGTTTTAAGCCATATTACCAATTCCAGTGTGCAGTGCCAGTTTTATCTTCTGTCAATGTAAAAATTGCTATAAATTGCACTCCTCTCCTGGTGGCATCTTTCTGGCTGCACCGCTGAGAAGTACAACTTTTAAAACCATATTTTATAAGACAACTGAATTGTAAATATGTTTTTAAATATTCCAGAGGCAAAAAAGACAAGAAAAAAAAAAGCAATAGGAATTAGAATGAATTGTGTTTTTGCTTGTTGAGAGCATGTGTTGTAAAGTTTAAAGTATCAAAACTATGCAATAATTATTTCTTGAAATAGATGACAAATATTTTTTCCTTAAATATCCAGCGATTGATCAAAATGTTATATTGACAGTTGGTTGAATTTTTTTTATAAATGATCTGTTTAAAAAATGTTTATTTATTTTTTAAGTAAGTGAGGTAAACTATCTGATTTTGTCTGTTTCTAGGATTTTTTCTTTTTCTCCTTGGTATTCTTCTGTAATGCTTAAAATTTCTGCAGTATAGAAAATTTTAAAAATTCTTAGGTAAGTGTAAATTTTTTATAATATAATTTAAGAATAATGGTAAGAAGCTTTAATAAGAAGTAAATTCTTTGTTTACTTCTTTTATCTCCTCACATTTTGCTTGCATACCTTACTGTACATGTGGTGAGTGTGTGTCAGTGTTTTGCTTTTTCCCTTCTGTGCAAGCCTCAGTTGCATCATGGAGGGGTGGCCCGGAACAAGTTCTGTGTTCGGTCAACCATTGATCAGCTGTTGTTGCATGTTACTGAGCCTGGATGAATTATTTCTTGGTGCAGTGCATCCACTTAAGTCTTTCCTTTCACTGGCTCTAGACCGTGACACAATTTCTTGTAGGTCACAGTTCTGCCTTGCTAATCTTTAGTCTGCTGTTGTACAAAATTGATTTAAACTTTTCCGAGTTTACTGAGTTGTAACTTTTCTCCTGAAATTTATACATAATTCTAAACAACTTTGCTTCTTTTAATAATGGACATGTTCTTAGTGTTTGATGTTAGAAGTACTCTCTCAGGGTAAGTTGTCTTATTTTTTTTTTTTTGCATAATATGTATTAAACACTAGGCATTACTTTGTTTACGTCTGAGACATTTTTTCTTTCATCTAATTGTACATTCATTCCGATCGGTTTCAAATTTCATCTAGATTGTGCCTCTCTTATTCAAATTCAGACCAAAACAAGTCTAAACAAATAGTAGCTTTTTTTTTAAAGTTTCAGTCATTCAAAAAACATTCTTTCAAATTAACTTTGGTTCAGATGAAATATTTTTTTTTAAAATTCTTATTTATCTTCTTTCATACTTCACTAATATATGTGTAATGTGTCTGTGTGTTTTTGTGTATAAAATATAACCAACAGTTGACACCAGCAAGACACTAGCCATAGTACAGCTTGAGGACTTTGTATTTTCCAAGGATGATGTTTTACTTCATTTGAAAAAAAATAAAGAGACTAAGGCTCAGGGATCAGATAATATTTATCCAAACATTTTAGTTGAATGTGCAGAGGACTTAGCAGATGTAATTGTAAATATTTTCAATTCTTCTTTTAACTCATGGACAGTGCCAGAGGATTGGAAGCTGGCTAACATTATACCGCTCTTCAAGAAAGAGTCTAAAGGGAGTGTGGGAAATTATAGACCTGTGAGTCTAACTTCGGTGGTTTGCAAAATTTGTTAAACATTGATAAAAATTAAGATAGTAAATTCTGATTGCCAAGTTGTGTTGAAAGCTCTCAATTGAGACTGCTTCTCTATCAAAACTGTTTGGGAGTGCCATAATGCACTGGTAAGACTAGCTGGAAGTAATAGGGTTTCCCTTTACTGGGTTCCTGGTCACCGTGACATTGTGGGTAACGAATTGGCAGATCAGTTAGCTAAGCAGGGCTCCAATGCACCATTTATGGGACCCGAGCCTGTCCTCTGCCTGCCCTACAATGCAGTAAGGATTACTGTAAAGAACCTTCTTATGGATGAATCATATGGCTTGTGGCTTCAGTCCGACTCTCAAAGACAGGCCAAGACTCTGAACCAGCAGCCTCCCTGGCTTAGATCCAAGGAATTGCTTAATTTGAGTAGGAATGAGATCAAGAAGTCTGTTGGTTTACTAACTGGACACTGCTCTCTTAATAGGCATCTTAATCTGATGGGTGTTACCGATAATCCTTCGTGTAGAGGATGACATATGGCTGATGAAAGCTCAATTCATGTGCTATGTGAATGCAAGGGCAGATACAGGATTTCATTTTTTTTTGGGGGGGGGTGTCATGCTCAAGGGAATGTTCGTACAATAATTTTCTAGAACTTAGGTTTTTTCTTTAGGTGTCAACAAAAAGCACTAAATGAGCCATTAGCTGGATGACAACTTAATTTCGCAGGAAAATAATTAAGAAGTGTGATTTCAAATTGCTAGTTAAATTGAATTACAATAGAATCTAAGAAATAACAGAAACCATATCCATTTTTTAAAATTAAATATGTAAACATGTTATATTAGCAATCTTAACAGAGAGAGATATAAAAAAAAAATCAAGCACTGTTTTGAGCTGCACAGATTTTTTTTTTCACATTGTCGTATCGTTAATCGTCTGCAAGAAATAGACAAATAGACTTAATATCTCCAAAAATATAAATAATAACAAGAAAAATAGTCGAAATAAATCACTTGGTTTGACCTCTGGGATTCATCTTTGAAAAGCAGCGAAGGAAAAGTAATTGAAATTTCCTGATCTGACGGAGAACTTAAAACTTTTACTGAAACGAAGTTCTAATCCTGTTTAAATTTACATAGCGACTTTGAATATGATGGGCATCTCGGATACGAGTTGATAAAACACTAATCAAAAACGGTTAGTTTTTTGACTTTCTGGTAAGCATATTAGTTATAATAAATAAAACCAAGATAATATCTTCTTACGACGGTCTGGTCACAGCTCTTTTTAATATTTCATGTACTGATCCGTCAAAAAGGTTCATTTCATTCATATATCTGATTATAACAATAAACATGTAATTTACTTCAGTAAAAAAGTTCAAGGTTTCAAAAAACCCAGGGAAGACACATTTCATTAAAACGCAGGTCAAGAAGGTAATATTAAACATACGTTCTATTTACTTAAATATCATATTGCAGCAGTATTTGCACCATCAACCAACACAATAAATAAACACAGCGAAAATCTAATAAAGTTAAATGTTTTATGAACATGATAAATGGATTAAATATTTGCGTAATACTCGACACACATCCATATTAGATTTTAAATTTGCAGATAATCGACACATCCGTTTTGTATGCAGAAAAATACAAAATAACACAAAATGCGGTGAAAATCAAACTAAAAATTAAATATCTTATGAATATAATTCGGACATTGACAAATGCTCACCGACCGATTCTTTTCAATAGCAGAAAATCGGAGGTGGACGAAGACGTCGCAGCCCCCGAGTCTGATGCAAGAACTCCGGATCCATCGGTTTCGTGTTTATCTGTTTTTTGTAACTTTTCAAAAAAAGACAGCAAAGTTTTGTCACCCGAACATTTCATTGCTTTTTGGGTGGTCCTTTCTTGACAAACGCAGCTTTCTTCAGCAGTTTCTGTCTGAATTTACGAGAACTCTCGTATAACGAGGTTTCACAACACGAAACTAAAATTTTACATTCCTTGCACGACACTGATTCCAAAACACTGATTAAAACTAAATAACTATTTACAAGACATTAAAAAAATAAAATCAGCATGAACAAAAACGATACACCTAAAAATCAGTCTCAAAAGAAGGGAGTAGTTATCTACATAGACTTTACATAAAATATTTACACCTTCAAATATTTATCAATTGAATCGATGCCTACAGCACAGGAAATAGTTTTACAATAGCGGTCGTCGGTTAAATTTGTTGTATAAAAAGCAATAGGTGGGCGCCAGACACTTCTTTGCTATTTTTTTTCATATGACTGGCGCCTTTGGATGGCTCAAAGCAAAGCAAGACTCAAGCATATATACTGTTTTACTGTCAACACCTTTTATAATTATGTACATATATGTAAATAGAAAAGTGACATATAATACCCCCCAAAAAAAAGGAATTCAAAATTTATTTACTCGGTATTTGTCTCGGTCAGGTTTTCTTTCCTTTTTTTTCAAGCGGTCATTTTACCAACTCAAATTCAATAAACCTTACAACATATTGCAAAGCAATGTCGCAGATTGGGAGGGGACGTCACAACCCCATGAACCCCCCCTTCCCCTTTCTTGTATCCACCCATTCATACAATGCCCCAAAAATTTAATTCAAAATTTTTTTTCAAGCAAGCATTCATATATTGTCGCGGGTTTAGGGGGGGGGGTTATGACCCCCATGACCCCCCTTGTATCCGCCACTGTGTGAATGTGACTTCTACTCTGCGCAAAGATTTGAGTACTTGGGATACCACTATGTAAATCCCTGGGAACTGCCTAGAATTTCGGTTTGGCAACTGCTGAAATTTATTTCTGTTACTAGGCTCCTTTAGTAGTCTAAGCGGGGATAGTACAATAGACCTGAGTTCTCAGTGCTCGCACTAGTTTCAAGCATTTTCACTTCATACTTCAACTTCAGTGGCTTGCAAAATTTTTGAAACATTGATAAAAATTAAGATAGTAAATTTTTTAGAGATTAATAATCTATTGACTAGTTTTCAGTACGGTTTCAGGAAAGGTAAAAATCTTGTGCAACTAATTTATTACATTTCTACGACAAAGTTACCATGGCTTTGGACAATAAGAAGCCTGTAGATGTTGTTTACATTGATTTTCAAAAAGCTTTGGATAAGGTACCGCATGTTGCTCTACTTAGCAAATTAGCTGATATAGGGATAGGAGGGAAAACTTTCATTTGAGTAAAAAACTGGCTGACCGGAAGGAAACAAAAGGTAGTTGTAAGGGGAAATTATTCTAATTGGAGTGAGGTTTTAAGTGGGGTTCCTCAAGGATCAGTGTTAGGGCCTGTTTTGCTTATTGTTTTTATGAACGATATTTATAAAAATATTTCTGGGAACATGAATTGTTTTGCTGATGATGTCAAAATTATGGGGAGTGTAGAAAATGAAGAACAAGCAAATCAGCTGCAAGAGGATCTAGATCATATTACAGAGTGGGCTGATAAATGGGGTATGGCTGTTAATGTTGTGAAATGTCGTGCTACATTTAGGGCATGGAAAGTACAGTAAGTGTACAAGTTATTATTTGCAAGGTTCAGTCATTAGTCAGGCAGAAAAAGTTACTGATCTGGGCGAATTACTAAGTTAGGATTTAAAGTTTAGCCAGCAGTGCAGCATAGCTAGTAACAAAGCCAATAAGATGCCTGGGTTTATCAATAGATCTATGTCAAACAAATTTAAAGAAGTTCTTCTGCCCTTATATAGAAGTTTGGTAAGACCTCATTTGGAGTACGCTATTCTGAGTTTTGGTCTCCTTATCTTAAGAAAGATATTAATGTATTGGAAAGGGTTCAAAGGCTAGACTACAAGGCTAATAAATGGACTTTCTCATTTAGACTATGATTCCAGGCTTAGAAGGCTAAAAATGTACAGTCTTGAGCAAAGAAGAGACCGAGGGGACATGATTCAGTTGTTTAAATTTATTAAAATGAAAGATGTTACGCGGCTGAAGTTTAGCACTGAAAACATAACAAGGGGTCATTGTTTTAAGCTATTTAAATAAGCTATTAATTTGGATATTAGGAAAAATTATTATTTTAGCAGGGTAGTGGAACCTTGGAACAGCTTACTGGAAGAGGTGGTAATGAGCAAGGGAGTAGTAGATAGTTTTAAGAGAGCCATTGATCTTCACTGGGGATTGCAAATTGACTAGGACCAGTCTAGCTGGGCCCAGAGCCTGTTGCTGGTCGTCACTTTTGTATTTGTATGTAAATATTTGGAAACTCTACTTTTTAGACACTTAGTTAAACATAGTAGAGAGTTTTTTTTTTCTTTGTGTGTTTACTATTTATTCAAAAAAAGCACACAGTTTTTTTAGTGATCTTTGTTTTTGTTAGTTCATATTTAGGAATTTTTTCAAATTTTTATATGCTTTAATTCCTGCTTTCGTTTCTAAATGAATACTCGTTCGTTCTTTATACTTATTGCTATTTTACTTATATGGGTAAGGAAGAAGCTTGATTTTTAATCACGTCAAAGCGGTATGTTTTAAGTTCTTTCAGTTAAAACAGAAAATGAAAGAAAGTAGAGATTGTTTCTCACAATTATTACTGACCCTGGCAGCGCCGGGTATTTTTGCTAGTTGTACATAATTTAATGACTTGTCACTATGATTATAGTGAGGGGTGAAGGGATATTGACTTTTAGATTTAAATTATCCTACCAGAATTAAAGATCTTAATATGTATAGCCAGAACCGGATTTAGGGGAGGGCAGGCGGAGCTACTGCCCCGGGAGGGGGGGGGGGGCTCCACAACAAAGGAGCCCCCACAATAAATTTTTTACAAACTATCCTAACTTTCATGGGTCAAAAATATCGGATACATACATATCAGGCCGAGGAGTCGGTCACCTTTCTCACCTTTAGTCACCTTTTGAAAATTTGGTTACTTTTAGTCACCTTTTGCAACTTTTGTCACCTTTCTCACCTTTCTTCTTCAAATATGTCTTAGGATTTTTTTAAAACAATTAAATCCTTGAAAAATATCTGAATGATAGCTGTAACAGGGAAATTAGTTTAAAAAGTAGCATTAAATATGCCCCCCCCCACCTTGTTGTTGTTTAAGAAAAATAGCTATGCTACCGGGAAATCGGGGAATTTTTTTTTATCGCTTGCAATTGCACCCTATGAGCAGAACCTGTCTTTCAATCCCCCTTCAACCGTCAGTCGCGTTTTCCGCAAGTCTCGTCTAAACACCATTATGTTTCCTATCGTGTTTCTGGCCATAGAGCATTGTTCGACTAAAGTTCTGTTGCGCAATTCGTTTCTGCACACTTTTTTGAGTGAGCGGTCATCGAATGCAAGTTGTCTTCTGTGTTTATCAAGTGACGTCATCTGGAGTTTCTGAATCTCACGCTCATCTTTAGCCAGGCACGTTACTTGCTTGTTTTACTTTTACTGACCTCAAAAGCCGCTACTAAGCAGCCACGAGCGGTTCGATTTGAAAAAGGGGTGATGGCAGCGTGCTTAAGGAGGCGTGCTTTGATGTCTTCTTTGAGTTCAGAATAGTGAAAAGTTTTGGTTTGCGTTTATAGTTTCACTTTGTGTTTGCGCAGAAATGGTTAGTTTGGGTTCTATTTTTGCTGCGCAAATGCTAAGTAAACTTGGTCTGTGTAAACATTTTTTAACAATTCCTTTTTTGGTGCTTCTTAGAGAATCTCTGAAAGTCTTTTTTATTAGGTTTCAAGGCTTAATATGGCTAGTTCCAGTAAAAATAAAGCTTTTAGAAGCAGATGTTTTCCAAAAGCTTTATTTTATGTAACAGCGAGATTGATTTCATTAAAGCACGGTTTTAATATGGTTTGGTAATGTAATGATTCGGTTCTTCCACATTTTAAAAAGCAGCTGATTTTATAATACAGAGATTTTATAAGTGGCAGTTAGTGTTTATTTATTTATTGTATTTGAACAAAAAAACTGCTGCAAACCTATTTGAAACAAAATGCACTACAACAGTGTTTTTGATAAATGCGATATTATTTTCCTAAATTCAATAAGGAATAAATTTATGTTCAAAAAAAAAAAAAAAAAAGAAAAGAAAAGAAATAAAAAAAATAGCCAACCAGCGCATCTAAGATACTTCCACTATTGCTGAACTAATTTGGACGATGAAATCAGTGTGCAACAATTATTCAATGGATTCAGTTCAAGATATTCCTGATGTTTTTAAAAAGAAGTTTCCTAATAACTTTCCTGAGCATTTCTCACTTTCACCTTAGAAAATGCGATATTTAATTACAGATGGACTTTCCTTATTTTCGGGAATGTATGTTAAAAGAAGCATGTTTATCCTATTTTACTTTGAGCTTTGATGAAACTACCAATATCAAAGACGAAAAGGAACTGCAAGTAAAAATAAAATATTGGTCTGAAAGCCAATGTTGCATCACAACAAGGCATCTCAAAACTTTCTTCTTGGACAAGGCAGGGGGGAAATTTTGATTGAGAAGCTATGTGAAGCACTTACCGAGAGTAATTTATCCATGAATAAATGTCTCATGCTTGCCTCAGATGGTCCTTACGTTAGTAAAAAGGTTTTTAGGTTGTTTGTCACAATTATCCTTGAGACACGAGAAAAAAACCTAATAAATATTGGTATTTGCACTGTTCATACAATGCATAATGCTTATGTCAAAGCATTGCAGTATTTAGTTGAAGCATCAGAACTTCTTAGTACTTATAGCTATTTTGATGATTGACCTTCCCGTTGGAAGGACTTCGAAGAATTGCAAGAGCTCAACTAAATACACCTCATCACAAGTTCCTGAAACACACAACTACCCGTTGGCTTACCCTTGGACCTGCAGCAAGCAGACTACTGGAACAGTGGGATACACTTCAGTATTATTTTTTAAGCATGTGCCTTTAAAAAAGAATTCAGCTATGCGATGCAGGTCATATAAAGCTGTTGCAAATGTTTTAAGAAGACCTTCTATAAAAGCTGAGCTGCATTTTATCATTTCATCTGCTGATTTGTTCATGCAGTTCACGAAACCCTTTCAATGCAAAGCGCGTATGATACATAAATTGTACCAAGAAATAGAGACCATTGTTCAGACTTTTATGGCTCGGGTTATAAAAGCCTGTTTTATAAAGAAAGTTGATTTTTCAAACGTTGACACGGATGAACTGTTTGCAGTTGGTAACAGACTACCTCTTGAAGATCTCGTTGCTAGTGGGGAGGTGACAGATGAAAAGTCAAAACTGAAAGAAAATGAGAAGGTTATGTTTTTAAGAGCTGCTCAAAAGCATTATGTGACTGCATGCAAGTATGTAATAGAAACAAAGTTGTATATCAAACGGGTTACTGAAAAGTTTTAAATTTTTGGATCCAAAAGGGAGAAGTAAATCTAGAAGCTGTAAGGATTTGATAAAGGTTGCCAAAATCATGCCTTTCAATGTTCCACTCGATAGGTTGCAAGATGAATGGAAACTTTTGCAGCTGGAAAAAGATGATGAAGCATCCGAAAACAAAACCATTGATATCTACTGGCAGCAGCACATTTAAAAAAAGGACTCAACTTCCAATGATCTAATGTTTCTAAGGTGATAAAAGCTTCACTTGCATTATCATATGGTAATGCTGACATTGAAAGACTATTTTCTATTTCAAAGCACCTTTTTGGTGAAAATAAGACAGCAAGGACTGAAAGATTTTTAAACAGCATACTTATAGTTAAAGACGCTGTAAAAGAAGATCCTCATTTGCTTTCTGTATCAATTGGTCCAGAAATGATTTAATGTGCACAACAAGCACACTGAAATTACACAACATACATGGAGGAATGTAAAAGGAAAAAGGATTTGGAATTGAACAGAAGCAAAAAGAAGAGCAAAAAAGAAAGGATTGTGAAGAAGAAATGAAGAAAATTGAAAAAATTAAAACATCTATCGAAAGTGAAACTGAAGCTCTGAATGAAAAAAGAAAGGATCATCTTCAAACCAAAGCAGCAAGAGAAGAGCTGTTTGCTGAAGCTTCTCAGAAACTAAAAAGCTCTGGAAAAAAATGACCTTAAAGCAACAAAAGTAGCTCAAGCTATGCTCGAGGGAGTTAAAAGTATCCAAGCTGAAGAAAAAGAAGTACAAATAATTCAGAAGACAGTAAAAAAAAAAAAAGAAATCACATCATTTTGCAGTAAAAAGCCAAAAATATAAGGAAATAATACCAATGCAACATTTTTCAACCCTCATATAAGCTTCAAGCCCCTACATTCCCCCCCCCCTTTTCTTTCTGCATCTTGGAAACATTTCATTTTTGTTTTTAAATTGAAAGTTATTCTTACTTGTACTGCTTTTGATAAACTATTTTCATTATTATGTTACTATAATTTTTAATAACTTGATTTAACACTACATTTTCTACCTCCCATGGACATGTCATGGAATATTTTCATTTGCTTGCTAAAAAAATAAAAAAAAATAAAAACAAGAAAGAAAAAATCATGAGCATTTTCAGGCATAATGAAATGATATTTTCAGTTTCATACTTCAACATCATTTTATTTTTGCATTGTTAGTACAATTGAATTATCATTTTGTTAAAGTGTGATTTTTCAAATTGGTTTTCTGAAGACTTTCGATTTAATATTTATGCTTTGTATTTACTAAGAAAAAAGAAAGAATGCTGATAATTTTTCAACAAGCTAAAAAAGAGAAAAAAACAATACTAAAAATGTGATTGAATAACATAAATTATACGTTCAATTAATGTATCATCTTGCTCTTTACTTTACAATTGGTAAAAGTCAGTAAAAAGGGATAATCCCTTTCTGTTTTTTGAGTTCTTAGCAAATTGCTTTTGGTCACCTTTTAGTTACTTTTTTGTCACCTTTTAGTCACCTTTGTTTTCAAATTTGTCACCTTTCTCACTTTTTCAAAGGCCATTAGCAGTCCTCGGCCTGTACATATATATAAAAATATTTGGATATATATCAAAGTATCGGATATTTTAAAAATATGATGATCCTTTCGAACCCTGATTAGGAGCTTCCACTCCTTTGTTGCCCCGGGGCCTCCACACTTCCAAATCCGGCCCTGTGTATAGCCTGAAGCAAAAGAGAGTCAGACCGGGATATGATTCATGTGTTTATTTAAATTTATCAAAATGAAAGCTGTTAATGTGTTAAATTAGTGCTTGGGAGACGGGACAGGAGTCATTATTTTAAGCTATTCAAACTTCAGGCTAACTTGAAATATTGGAAAATTTATTATTTTAGCAGGGTTGTGTTCACTTGAAACAGCTTACCAGAAGTGGCTGAATGAGCAAGAGGGTGGACAGTTTTAAGAGAACCATTGATCTTCATTGGGGACTAATAAATTAATTAGGTCCAGCTCAGCTGGACCCAGAGCCTGTTGCTGGTCATCACATTTGTATTATAATGTATCTGAATATTTTTGTTATGGACTGCATTTTATTGTATATTATTTTCGCTATTTGTTTATTTTTTAGTTTCAAACATGGAACCTCCGATACTGAACCTTCCCGATGAAGTCACTTTCATGATGCAAGCTGGTTTAGCAAGAGATTCTATTACAGTAGATGTCGGTGATCTGAATTTAAAAAGTCTTAAAGACCTTGCTTGCAATTTTGTCGATAAAAAGGTAACATCAGAAAAAGCATGTTTCAACTTTGCATTTTTGTGGATCTTTCCACTTTTTCTTCCAACTTTTTTCATGTCTTCCTTATAGGTAAATGTCTTTCTTATCATGTATAAACTACTAATTCACCACATACACTCACATGAAAAAGATTGAGAGACAAATTTTAAGATTTTCTTTAAACTTATTAGGTTTAAAAATTGATATTATTACAACTTTTTCCGTGTACTTGTCAAACCATTTCTCCAGGTTTAGTTTATAAATACTAATGAAACAAATTTTGAAGACTCTCTGAGGTTCAAACAAAATGTACTTCTTTACTCATATTATTTATAAGAGACAGGGTTCAAAAATATTATGATATTTTCAAAAATATGTGATATTTTGATACATATCCGATATTTTCAATCAGCACAAACTAGTCTTTAAAATAGTAAATGCATCTTCAATCAACTTTTATTTTCTTACATTATTATTACAATATGTAGGTTTAAAATTTATGTTTTTTTTCATTTATTTATGTCTAATTATTTTACATTTTTATTGATTTTAATGGAGTAATAGTATGAGCTGTTTTAATAATTTTTCTTTACTTTTACAGTTATATAATTCATAAATAAAAAATATGCATATTAGTCGGTGCACAGTCATTAGACATTTTCTTTTTTTTCTGAACAATGTTTAATATTTCATCAAGCAATTTTAATCTGCATTAAAATTGTTAAATTACTGTTAATTTTATGAATATAAAGCAAAAAAGGAGTATTACATTACTTTGTTATATTAATGATGTATTAATGCATCATAAACCTATAGTAGCTAAATTTTTTGATTATTTTTCATAATAAATAGACAAAATTACTTCGGCTAATGTTACTTTTCTATTGATACCATAGTTGAAGAAATAAATATTGAAAATATCAAAATATCATGATATTTTCATAATTAAGATTGGATATATATTGTGATATGGGTCATTCTGTAGAAATGTGGAATTTTCCATCCCATGTTAGCTGCAACCTCATAAATCTTTTTAAATTATTTTTTTAATACTATTTATTTGTCACTTTCTACCGAACAAAATAACATGGATTTAATAGTGTTAGACAATACCTATTTTTGTTGAGACTAAAAAGTCATTACCATCCACTGTCCCTTGACTCAATGTTTGTCTTTTGTGATCTAACTATACTGCAAATAAAACTGAAAAATGCCTTGGAAAACTTTCTTCATAATTGCCTCACATAATAAAAATTCAAAACAAAGTTTATTTTTTGTTTGATTGCAATTTTGAAATTTTAGTGAAACAGTTTTAATTTGTCCCTGACATTTTGCATCATTATCATCCAACAGTTTTTACACTCTTTTATGACCACTTGGTGGTACTATTAACCCAAACAGTATTCAGTTCTAGTAGCAGCCGCCTTAAGTTTGTTTGAAAAGCAAAAATTTACTGTGTGGTAATCTTCATGAGTTTTGCTTAGATGTGAAGCTATCAAATTAAGTAGAAAAATTTTTATTGCTGTCATTACCATCCATATCTATTGATAGTTATTTTAAACATTATTATGTATTTTTGTTTTTTGTTTGCTTACATTAGATGAACCTTTGATCAAAATGTGCAAAATTTTTTAAATGGTAACTCATGCCAGGTAAAATAAAGTGAAATATCATTACCATCCAACACAAACTATAAAGATTTGGATGGTAATGACAGACTGAGAATAGAATAAAATTATTTGCTTTATTTTTTTAATCTTACTAATATTATATATGCGAAAGTTTGTCTGTATGGATGTATGGATGGATGTATGGATGTTTGTTACTCTTTCACGCAAAAACTACTGAACGGATTTTGATGAAACTTTACAATAATATAGCTTATGCATCAGAATAACACATAGGGTAGTTTTCGTCCCGTTATGGGGGGCAAAACCCCCTTAGGGGAGCAATAAAATACAATTTTCGTATAAATTCTCTAATATGGGGATGAAAAAATACTTGCACATATTTACATTATATGTCCATCGAAAGCTCTGATTTTTCTGCTGAAGATGGCACCTGTTCGAAATTTCTAAGTAGAATAAAAAACGAGTTATGAGCTTTTTAGATCCATGTTCGAAGGCTTTCCTCAACTCAGTACAGTATTTAGTGTATCATCTCAACTCCCTGTCGATAGCGGCAATTGTTGTATTGCTGACTTTCTTTGCTTTTCGTGATTGTTCAAGGCTTTTCTCAAGTCAAATCTTGAAGTAAGATTTTTGCACAAGATTGGCAAATAATACATGATTTGGCTGATGATTTTCCATTTAAACGGAACTTTAATGTAATTAATGGTTTTTATTATTATTTATGCTGATTGAACACTTACTCATTATCCAAACAACCAGCAGATCGCCAAAATATTTGCAGAAAGATTTCCGTAGCTGATGCATTTGGCAGTTTTTTCAACGTTGCTGTTTCTGAAGCCGAAGACTACGTCATAATGTTTCTCAGCTTTCACCATGTAAACAAAATATCGCCAATCAAAAAAATTTCAAAAGACTTTTTTTACTGTATTAAATAATCCAGCAACTAAATTAGGCAAATCCATAAAGAGCACAAAAACTTCCATTAATTTTTCTTTTTGCACAATTTCAAACAATCACCAAATTTTATTACTTATTTCGGTAACATTTCGGATGAAACTGTTTAGCGCCATTTTATGGTGACCAAAAATATCTCAGCATCTGGCGACGATATCTCTGTAACGAAAATTAATATATCGTTTTACAAAGTAAGGAAAGAATGGGGGAGCATCATCGAAGGTATCCCGAAACGACTTTCGCAAATTCGGTAAAATCGCACCAAGAGCCACAATGATTGAAATTTCCCGAAATAACTAAAGCAAGTATAAGGGGATCACGAGCGCAGCTACTTTTTTTTAATCACTTCGTACTTCATTAGCCATACAGAGAAGGTTTTAGACTCCATGTTAAAAAAAAAAGTATCAACAGATTAATCTTTTTAAACATGAGAAGATTAATTTCATGTTTTTTAAATTTGTGTATATGCTTAAATATAGTGCTTTCGTTTCTAAATCAATACTACTTTGTTCCTTATACTTATTGCTATTTTAGTTTTATGGGTAAGGAAGAAACTCGATTTTTAATCACGTCAAAAAGATGTGTTTTAAATTCTTTCACTTAAAACAGAAAACAAAAGCAAGTAACGATTTTTTCTAATAATTATTACTGACCCAGGCAACGCCGGGTATTTTTGCTAGTTATAAATATTTTTACCTTCAAATTCAGTACATTGAATTGTTTTTAATATTTTAGATGCATAATTTTTTTTATACTTTCTTTTTTTCAACTATCTTATATAATAAATACCTGTTGGGCGGTGGGTTATTTTTAATGGCCAATGATTCCCAGTTAACTATCATTTTGTAAAGTACATTATATTTTAAATTGATTGGTTTTAAACGTAATTTGTCATAGAATGATAATTAATTCAGACCTTAATGTGCAGGTGTTGTTGATTCAAACCAAAGTAATAGTCTGAGAATCCACTTTATGTCCAGATCAAAAACTAAAAGTAATTTTGTTGGTTCACAGAAGAGGACAAGTCACAGAACACATATTTTGCCTTATTAAAGATTCTCCTATACTCATTTCTCATAGATATTTTTGTGTAGCAAAAGAGGAACAAAATTCGGTACAGGAACTCGCAGCATCTGTATTTAATGCGAAATAAATACATTAATAATGATGTCATAGTATTTTGTTTTGAAAAAAACAGAGCATTTTGACATTATTTTTACTGTATGTTTGCTTTAAATTGTTTTAAAAATGTATACGTCATTTTCAACCTGCCATGATCATTTCCATCCTTCCAGAGTCATTACCGTCCTTGCTACAAAATTGCTTGTCCTCAAACTATTAATGTTCAATTTCTTTAATAAATGTATTTTAAAAATAGTTAGTTTTATTAGTATTTTCGAAAACATATTTACTTTAGGTTATAAGACTTAATTTGAACAAGTGAAAATGAATGATGTAATGCATTCAGTATATTTTTATAAAAAAAAGTCTCAAAAATATTTTTAATTTATTAAAAGACTTAAAATGATATATTTGTTCTTTATTTTCTGTCAGGCTATTGCTGGTACTTAATTGTAAACCTTAAAACCACTAAAAAAATATTTTTTTTTAGAATTTCTCACATTTTTTTAACATGGGATGGTAATGACACTTTTTGTCCTTTTTTACAAACTAAAGCATCATTATATGCAAAATAAGTGTACATGTTTAATGAACTATTGTAGTTTTACCAAGACACATATTTTGTCTTTCAAAAAATGCCAAACTGCATCCTTCCTGAAAAGTTCAAAAATTAAAATTTCAGGATTGCAAAATTCCACATTGCAGGAGAATAACCCATATATATCATGATATATATCGGCGAACCTTGATGATGGCTACTTAAACGTTGATGACAGATTCAAGATTCTTCATTTTTATCATAAAAGTTTATCGTACAGCACTAATCATGGTTTAAAATGTACTCAATTGACTGAAAAAGAACTGCACCACAACAAGGACGGTTATAATTTTATACGAATACATAAGGTGGTAAGTTGTCAATCTTTTAGTTAAAAGAAGGCAACTATTATCCCCCTCTCCATTGCCAAAAACATGATTCCATTCACATGTAAAATTTGGAGGAGAGGCTCTATGCCACTTAATTTTACGTCTGATTATGCATGTACTATACAAAACTTTAAGCATTCAAAAAATCTAATACAAAAAATCTTATCTGATCTTTAAAATGCTAAACAAAGGTAAATTTTCTTGTATATCTGTTAGTTTAGAGAGACTATGTTGTTCAAGGTTGCTATTCTTCTTCCAATAAACTTAGTTACTTTCCAACTTTTTCTTAGTGTAATTTTTATTTCTAGTGTACTAGAAATTTAGTTTGATTTCATTTTAGTTTCCTGAACATAATTTGAATAGATTGAGTGAAAGATTGATACTATTTCGCCACGACTACTCCTCAACGAATATATTGCATCCAATCAATGCAGCTTCAGAAGTAGCCGAAGGAACTTTGGTTGAAATAGTTGTTTCAGGTTTGTTCTTACTTTTGTATGTACAGTAGACCCTCGTTTTACGCGGTTTCGATTATTCACGGTTTAAGATTTGATACCTTTGTTTTATTTTACGCGGATGAGTTTCAATTTTACATGGATGCGACCATGCAAACACATAAAATTTTCCCCTCTTTTCAAAATCCAAACTCCTAAAGATTAAAGATTATGCGTAATCAACTGCATTTTGGCGTGCTAATAATCGAGCTTAAACCACTGAGACATTGTATGCGATTGGTTCCTGAGCTCTTTCTAGAGAAATAAAGTTGTTAAACTCACACAGTTCAGAACTCACTGGAAGAAGAGCTTTTAGGAGTGACAAAGGAGGCCAAAACCAAAGAAGATACAGACATCGATGAAACAGAACCAAAGATGTTAACATTGAAAATTTTGAGCCATTCATTGACCATAGAAGTGATCGTTCTGATTTGTTAATGAAGAAAGATTCTATTATGAAAATGATCATGGATGCGTTAATGCTCTGCAAAGAATTACAGAGAAAAATTCTTAATGACTGTCAAAAGACTATCATAGTCAGCTCTTCTTTATAAACAGGAGACGAAATTAATTTATGTTTTCTTTATTCATGTTGTGCATAAAAGTCGATATAAGTACACATTAAACTTATTATACAATTAGTCATCACTAAAATGAAATATTTTGTTATCTACGGAACCAAACCCCTATCTCAACACTACTATTAGGTCTCAATTTACGCGATTTCCATTCCCATGGCATTTCCGTGGACCGTAACCCCTGCGTAAACAAGGGTCTGCTGTAAACTGTTCAACATTTTAATTCAATTATTTTTTCTTTCGGCAAATTAGTAGCTGTGATACTAAAATTTTACCCCCCCTCCCCCCAAGGACGGATACAAGGAAGGAGTAATTGTTCCCTCCTTGAGCTGAGACAAAGGAAGTTTCTTCGCGTGTATTTTTGATATTAAAATTTCAAAAATGAAATATTACATAATATTCCATAGTGTTAGAAGGAGAGCTCTTCACTAAAATTGAAATCTTGAAAACGCAATCGTAACCCATCTCTTATGACACTGGGGATAGGGACTGGAACTTTCTGCAGGATTTTTTTTCAAATTGAAGTTTCAAAATCTCAATTTTAGACGATCTTAGATAATATTAGGGCTAGGTTCAAAAGTTCACCTTGGACATTTTTTGAAAGAAACACAACTGTAGGACACTTTTGATAACTTAAAGGTAAGCTATGGGATTCAGTACACTCCTTCAAAAGTTTTTAGAAATTGAAGATCCAAAGAATAAAGAGGAAAAAACAGTCGCCCCCTCCTTGAACATTTTCTGGATTCGTCCTTGCCCCTCCCCCTCCCGTATTAATCTTTTTATTCCACATTTTCTGAGCTTTGTATTGCTAAAATAATTGTTGTGTACACTTTAAATACAAATACAACTCAATTATAGAATTAGTGAGCACACATTGTAGTCTTTGTCCTAAAAATCCTCAGCAAAGATCATTCATGTTCTAAAATAGTTTACTACTCTTTACAGCCTATTTTAAACTGTTTCATCTTAATATATAAAAATCTTCTGTGCGGACGTTTGTCACCATAAGACTTTTAAACGGCTGGACCGATTTTGATCAAATTTTTTGTGTGTAATTAAGTTGTGGCAAGCATGGTTTCGAAGTGCGATGGATCGAATCGGAAAAGTTTTTGTTAATTAATTTAATGATTGGATGGTTGTATCTCCCAAATGATTAATATTTATTTTAACCTATTGTTGAGTGAGAACTGAAATAAATATTTAACCCGTTGCCAAAGGACAATAAGAAAGCCAGCTCTGCTTTTTGTAATGAAATTTCCTACTGTGATATGTCAATTGAGTATAGATAAAACATAGAGAGAGAGTGAAGCCTTCATTTCTTGAAGGCAACGATTTTAAGTCCTGTGATATACAGTTGAACTCTCTTAATACGATCACGTTTAATACGAAATCACGGCTAAAGCGAACATTTTGTTTGTTAGTTTAGTTTGCTATCTAAAAACATTGAAAATTTCACTTATAATATGTAAATTAAGTTGAACGTCTCAGCTAAGACGAACAAAAATTTCTGACCTCTTTACTTAAAATGTTCGTGGTTGAATACTGTAATTTTCTTTTTCAAAAATTGTTCATCATTTTGTTTTTTAGTACTGTTTGACCACGGATTGTATGTAATCTGCCAATCTGCCAAGTAAAGACTATTCCATCCAGCAGGGAAGATAGGAAAATAGCGATGGGATATTGATACATGCGTTTTATAATGTCACTAGTGCCTTATTCATTTATTGCATTCTCAGAAATAAAATAAGGGGAAACAAAAGTAGTTACCATGGAAACAACAAAAAGAAAATAAAATATCTTCATTTCGTTCAGGAACGTAAAAGCAAAATGGTAAGCTCAAAACTTTGTTGTAAATAAATAAATCAATTAACTTTTGCCATGAGAATATAGATCGAATATAATTTAGATTTGAAAAATGTTGCTGTGAGCAAATTTTCATTTTTACAAAACTAAGACTAAGTAATAGAGAGGCAAAAGTGCACATCTGAAACAAACCAACTAACACCCCTATAAACTAATAGATACATCCATTTCCGCCTATAAACCGGATATTAGCCTTTCCATGTAATCGATGGTCAAACAGTAGAAGTTTCATTGTGCAAAGAGAAGAAAATATTAAATATTTTATATGGAAAATAAAGCCTGAATATTTGTTTACCTGTGGACAACCTATTCCGCGATTGTTGATTACCATTTTCATTTCTCAAGATTTCCGAAAAACATTCATTTATAAGAAATGAGTGATTAATCGTCTGAATATAATAATTAGTAGTAATGTTTTCTAAATATAGGAAAGCATTTTTTCGTTTTTTCACAGTATCACTAATTTACGGTTGTGACAAATAACGGCTAATACGAACAAATTCGTAAATTTTTGACATTTCGTATTAACTGAGTTTACTTAAATTTTAAAGTGAAGTAAGTACTGGCAGGTTGACGCAAAACGTGTGTTCTGTCACCGTGGTTGAACTATGTGATTGGATCGATGCTTTAGGTTTTCCTAACCAAATGATCAGAAAGTATTGTACCTAGCAACATTTGTTTCTCGGATGAAATCCATCGAAGTTTGGGCACCAATGTCGAGAATATGGTTTATCCATCTAATCAGTATGTTATTAAAGGAAAAGTTGATGGAATCTAAAGACGAAACGAATTTTACTTTTGTCCAGATAAATTACAACAGGGTAGTTCCATATACAAAAGATCAGTGCAGTGGAAGATCTTTAGCTTTGGTGGAAAGAACAAATTAGGCAATGTATGAAGTTTAAAAAGTTTTCGTTCAAAAAATCGGACCGCTAATCGGTCGGAGTAGGTTTTGCTCACTGATCGGCTGGATTACAGTAACGTGGTGGCTTGGCGACTTTGGCTATAAACAATAGAGTTGCGTGATCATTTGTTTACATTTAAAAGCTACTGTTAATGTAATTTATTGTATTTTTTGTTTATTTGGCGAAATATTTCAAATTGCAAATAATTGTTTTCCGTTTTAAAAGAGTTTTTAGTCATTTTAGTTAAAGAATGCTTATTTTACATCGGGAGGGGGGAGAGGGATGAGTGATTTTCGCTTATTCAGAGAACTGTTTTTACCGTTATCATTTTTCTAATTGATATCCTTTCGATTGCTTTATTCTTTTTGATATGTGGGATGTTGCAGCGGGATTTCCCGTTTTTTCTAGATGGGTAGTTGGATTTTTACACTTAATATCTGAGGACGCTTTTTATACTTTGAGTATGGCTGAAGGAGCAAACCATTAACTACGGGAGAAAAAATAATTAATAAAACAACTGCTCAGTGGGCATTAGATGAATCAAGTTGTAATAAATGTACGCATTCTGACACCATAGCAGCTTAAAACATTTTTTTTGTATTTATTTTTTTCAACAGAATGGTTCAAACACTTAATGGTTTATTGAAATTTTTCAACTTTTCAATTTGCAAAGTTTGAACAGAACAAAGTCTGTCGGGTCCTCTAGTCATATTTATAACTCCCTTACCGAATAGACAGGCCAGTGATTGAACATCCATCAGTGACTGAACAGCTCTTAATTTTTTTTTTTTTTGCTAAAGTTTTTTCTCTGATGAACTGGAGATGGTAACTTCCCTCCTCTCCAAAAACAAAAGAACTAGAAAATGCTGTACCTGTTCACTGGTTGAAGTTGTTCATTCACTGGATTGGTGGATTGCTGATTTTACGTTTCTCAAAGGACTGGATTAAAAAAAAAGTAAAGTGCAGGGAAATAGAGGGGGGAAACATATGGAATCTTTTAACAGGTATAAAATGTGTATTTTATGAAAAGAACATTATTATACATAATATTTTAGATCATTTAACACACATGTAGTTTCAAATCCGAGCTTTAATGTTGAAAATAGTCCGTTATAGTGTAAATTTTTTTTGGCTTATTGAATTCAAAATAAGTGCATCATCTTCCACGATTGAAATACTTTGCAGTTTTTTTTCCTGGTCTTCACAAGAAGGAAAATAGTCTTTCACTATTTGTAAACTCTGTAATATAATATTGAAAGAAGAGATAAAACGTAGAGAGAGAGAGTGAAGCCTTCATTTCTTTCTCTCTCTTGAAAGCAACATTTTTAGGTCCCTTGATATATTTTAAAGTATAAAGTCCTGGATGGTTCATGCAAAACGTATGTTCTGCCGTCGTAGTTGAACCATGTGACCGGATCGGTGCTTTAGGTTTTCCTAAGCAAATGACAAATTTTGTTTTCGTCCAGATAAATAACAACAGGGTAGTTATGTACACAAAAGATCAGTGCAGTGGAAGATCTTTATCTTTAGTGGAAAGAACAAATTAATCAATATATGAAGTTTTAAAAGTTTTCGTTCAAAAGATCAGACCGCTAATCAGTCGGAGTTAGCTTCGCTCACTGATCGGCTTGTTTACAGTAACGTTGTGGCTTGGCGGCTTTGGCCATAAACAATAGAGTTGCGTGATGATTTGTTTACATTTTTAAAGCTACTGTTAATGTAATTTATTGTATTTTTTGTTTATTTGGCGAAGTATTTTAAATTGCAAGGAAATGTTTTGGGTTTTTAAAGAGTATTTAGTCATTTTAGTTGAAAAATGTTTATTTTATAGATGAATGATTTTCCCTTATTTAAAGAACTGTTTTCACCTTTATCATTTTTTAAAATGATATCCTTTCGATTAATTTATTCTTTTTCATATAGGGGACATTGCAGCGGGATTTCCCGTTTGTTCTAGATATGTAGTTAGTTTTTTACACTTAACTAGCTTTTACCCGCGGCTTCACTCACGTTGATGTAGTTTTTTTCAATTGATTCAAGTTGATGATCATTACAGGAAGAGGTCAAATAGTTACCAAAAAATTGTTTGTCTCTAGTTTCGTAGACATTTCAAATTGCCTGCCCCCTCAAATGTATCAAAAGGTATGATTAAAACTGAAAATCAGGGGGAAGGGTGGTAAATGAAATGTCGGCGAAACTTGGAAGACACTCAAAAAAATCACATAAAATAAATCTTGAAACGTTTAGGAGTTGTAAAAAAGTTAGTTTGGGTAATTCTCAAAAAATCCAATTCAAGTGAGGTCAACTATTCTTAAATAAAGTGAAACAGTTTCCCTTACAATCCCGATCTCCGTCAAATACATAACATCCAGCGCTACACCAGAAATCTAAATTATTGTATAATGTATAACTTCTTACCATAGAAATCGTCCCAAAAAAGGGTCAACAATCACTACAAATCCTGATTCTAATAATGTCCTTTTAGAGTCAGAACATCAAACCTTTAAAATCCACACCAGAAGGAAATCAACTGTTTCTAAATAACGTACGATTACAATACGAAAAAGTTCAGAGTAAAAATATCATTAAAATCAGAGTAAGCACAATAGTTTTTTTTTTTTTTAAGTTCCCATTTATATGCGGATAATAGTACAAAAAACTTCTCATTTCGCAAAGGGAAAAATTCCCAAAAGTCTCTATTAGAATGGTCTCTATCAGCATTTTCAAATAACATTTTTCTCTGATTTTCTCAGTTATGATTATTTCCAAAAATCTTCATCAGTACAGGTCTCATAGGAGAAAAAACAAAAACAAAATAAAAGAAAGAACAATATTCTCCATTGTCGGCATTAAAATGGGGACTTTTACTCCCTAAAATTCCTAATTAGCATCATTAACTCTTAAAAATACACACACAAAAAAGAAAAAAGAAAATGAAAAGGTTCATAAAAGTTTTAAATAATTTGCCAATGCACTAAAGTAGTCGTCTGGTAAAACTGGAGATAAAAAATGGATTTGGTGGATTAATTTACATTTTAATATTAGTTTTAATGTTATTTAAGAGTGTTGTTTTATTAATTTGGCGGATTAGTTTTGACTTCAATACCTCATAGTACTTAATGATCTGTTTACCAAAATTAATTTGGCGGAATTTTTACATTTTAATGCAACTTTTGTAATGGCTGTAGCGCCAAAGTTTTGAACACTCATCCAAACACGTTATCATAACTCTGCCAATCAAATAAGTTTTTAAAATGTCATTTTATATTTGTTGCAATTAAAAGCAACGTTAAGATGTAAAATAATAAATCCTAATCCATTATTTATCGGCAAAGGACCACAGTACCATACATTCGGCAGAGACTTGCCAAGTTTATGAAACTGCATAAAATGTTTGGTTAATCTATATTCATAAGATATGATTTTTAATTCCGATCAGAAGATGCTATAAAGAAAATGTTTTGCATGTATTTGGCAGTTTCTGGCCAAAAATAAATCTTTCTTCGACCTAACTGGGGGTAGGGGGCAGACTCTATTTCATGACTTTATTTAGTTACCAGATTACGTAGCAAAATTATCCGGCGTTGCCTGGGTTTGTAATAATTATGAGAAACAATCGCTACTTTTATTCGTTCTCTGCTGTAACTGAAAAAACTCGAAACACACAGCTTTGACGAGATTAAAAAAAAGAGCTTCTTCCTTACCCATAAAAGTAAAATGACAATAAGTATGAAGAACAAAATAGCACTCTTTAGAAACCAAAAAACAATGTTTAAGCATATACAAATTTGAGGATTTTCCAAAATATAAAATTAAACTTCACTTGTTTAAAAAGATTTATCTTTTTTCCTTTCTTTTTTAACATAGTCTAAAACCTTTTCTATATTGCTATTGAAGCACAAACTTTTGAAAAGTGTTGCTGCCCATAATCCCTTATTGCGATTTAAAATGTTATTAAATTTGCGTTAATCGTTTTGGGATATCTTAAATGAGACTCCTCCTCCCTACTTAGTAAAACTGTGTGTTACTAATTTTTATCGAAGAAATAGAGTCACCAGATACAGAGATACTTCTGGTGATTATAAAATGATGCTACCCGAAATGTTTCCAATAAACAGTAAAAATTTGGCAATTGTTTGAAATTGTGTGCAAAGACAAATTAATGAAAGTTTTTGTGCTGTTTATGGATTCGCTTGATTTAGTTTGCGAATTATTTTACATGTTAACAAATTTAAAGAAAGAAATATTAAAGAAATGGCGATATTTGGTTATATGGTGAAAACCGAGAAACAGTATTGCATAGTCTTTAGCTTCAAAAAGAGCGACAGTTGAAAAAAATGCCAAATGCTTTAGCTGTTGAAATGATTCCACAAAAAAAGTTTGACTAGATTCCTGCTGATCAATTAAATACCCAGTCAACACAAATAAATAAAAAAAAAACCCCATTAATTGCCTCAAATTTGCATTGAAATGGAAAATAATCATCCAAATCCATGTATGCCAACCTTGTGCAAAATTCTTACTTCAAGATTTGACTTGAGAAAAGCCTTGAACAGTCACGAAAAGCCAAGATAGTCAACAATACAATAGTCGCTATCAACAGGGAGTTGAGATGTTACACTAAATATTGTATTGAGTTGAGGAAAGCTTTCGAACATGGAACTAAAAAGCTCATAATTCGTTTTTCATTCTACTTAGAAATTTCGAACAGGTGCCATTTTCAGCAGAAAAATCAGAGCTTTCAATGGACATATAATGTTAATATGTGCAAGCATTTTTTCATCCCCATATTAGAGAATTTATACGAAAATTGTGTTTTATTGCCCCCATAAGGGGGTTTTGCCCCCCATAACGGGACAAAACTACCCTTTGTGTTATTCTGATGCATAAGCTATATTAGTGTAAAGTTTCATAAAAATCTATTTAGTAGTTTTTGCGTGAAAGAGTAACAAACATCCATACATCCATACAGACAAACTTTTGCATATATAATAGTAGTAAGATATATCACGGGAACTAAAATCACTGCTTTCAAGAAATAAAGGCTTCACTCTCTCTCTCTCTACTTTTTATCTATTCTCAATTGATATATTACCGTAGAAAATTTCATTGCAAAAAGCAGAGCTGGCTTTCTTATTGTCCTTTCGCAACGGGTTAAATATTTATTTCAGTTCTCGCTCAACAATAGGTTAAAATAAATATGAATCATTCGGGAGATATATCCATCCAATGTTTTAATTAATTAATTAACAAAAACGTTTCCAATTAGATCCATCATGCTTCGAAACCATGCTTGCTACAACTTAATTACACACAAAAAATTTGATCAAAATCTGTCCAGCCATTTAAAAGCCTTATGGTGGCAAATGTCCGCACAGAAGATTTTTATATATTAAGATATCTAAGGACGATTTTTATCCTTTGAGTATGGCTGAAGGAGCAAACCACGCAATCTGTAAAGATCTTTCAAGTTACGAAAGAAATGAGCTGATGTGTGCATCACATGACTTCCTTTTACTCCAAATTAATGTCATTTTCTCATTATTGGCAGTTTTAATGTGATTCAATAGTTTACTTTCTAAATATCACCAACAGTGGCCAAATTGGAACCAGATTTTTAAAAAATAAAAAATGATTTTTTTTTTCAAATCGCCAAATTTGTCACCAAGTTGCCGACAAAACTTGGCAACCAAAAGACTTGCGATATATCGTCAAGTGTCCGCCAAATTATAACTGCACTTGAGTTTACATCAAAATTAACAATAATTCCCCCTTCCCAAAAAAAAGGGGCAAAATACCCCCTTTGGAGCATCCAAATACAAACAAAAAGGGAGATGCACAACTAGACCCCACTAGGAGTCTTCGTACCAAATTTTAACTTTCTAGAACATTCCGTTCTTGAGTTATGCTAGATACACACAGACATACATACAGACGTCACGAGAAAACTCGTTTTTTTTTTTCGGGAATCTTCAAAATGGTTATTTCGCGTGTCTACACATTCTTTGGCACTTATCCACGTGAGGTCGAGTCAAAAAAAACTGAACATTCATTTGGGGGTGAGCAAAATGGAAACTAAGGTCGATTTTTGAGTGAAAATTTTTTTGTGTATACAATACTTACTTTTTGTGAAAGGAAATAAAAATAGTTAACAAAACAACTGCTCAGCTGGTATTAGATAAATCAAGTTGTAATAAATATACGCATTCTGACACCAAGCAGCTTAGAACATTTTCCTTTTATTTATTTTTTTCAACAAAACTGTTCTAACACTTGATGATTTATTGAAATTTTTCAACTTTTCAATTTACAAAGATTGAACAGGACAACGTCTTTCGGGTCCTGTAGTATAGTGTAAGTCATAAATAGTTGCACCTGGTTAGTGAGTTTTGCCAGTTTCTTCGTACTATTGTAGTGTGGGATCTTCTATAGACTCCAATAAAGCTTTCTGATATAGCCTTTATGCTAGTTAATCAAACTATTGTTTAACTTTTAAAACTAATAAGGAATATATACAGTAGCTCCCAAAAGTGTTCGTACACTTTGAAATTTTTTAGTAAAACCAAAATAACTCAAAACTGAATTTGAATATAAAGTCCAATATTTTTTCACATCATTCCTATGTCATTCTAAATATAACACATTGGTTTTTTTCAAAATATTGACGGATCTTTTTTTTGAAATGGGTCAGAAAACGAAGAGACAGAGAAATAACACGCCACAAAAGTCATCGTACACTCAAATATTTTTGAATAAATTCATGTTTAAAATTATCATATGCCGTTTTATTAATTTTTTGCATTGTGTTGACCTTTATAAGTCATTTGGCTTTAATTTTTTGTTTATTTGTTCCTTAATATTGTGCTTATTACTATAAAATGGCTGGTATTCGTAAAAAAACGAAAACACCATTCAAAATTTGAATTTTTTTCCCACAGTAGCGGTAAATTTGTTTGAAATGTCTCTAATGTAGTTAATTTATTTGTTTGTTTATAAAAGTGCTTGATAAAATGTTTTTAAGTAAGAAATAGGACCGAAAACAAGGTAAGGAAAGGTCAACCGGCAAAGTTGACAAAACGTAATTGGAGATTTAAAGTTAAATTATGAAAAATACACATATGAGTGCTGTAAAAGTTTCTGCAGAGTTAAATGAAACATTTTACATTTAATTTTCACCTAAAATTGTTCGCCAAGTTCTGTGATTAGCTGGATTAAATGGGATCACTTCCAGCAGAAATTTTCTTGATCGTGCGAAAAACAGAAAGCTTACGCTTTTCGTCGCAAAATCAATGATAAACAAGCTCAAAATGTTTTAGAATTACGTCTTACTTACAGATAAGAATTAAATCAACATTTTTGGTTAAATTGTTGTATAATTGTAAGTAGAAGAAAAAATTATGCACTTAATCTTAAGAACTTAGTTGGATCAGTTAATCAGGACGGTGGAGGTGTTTTAGTGTGAGGGTGCATATCAGCATCAGGACTTAGTAGTTTGGATTTTTTTGATGAAATAATGAATCATGCTGTTCCTATAAATATTTTAAAAATCAATTTTGAACTCTTAGCCAAAAATTTGGCTATTGGAAACAACTTTGTTTTCTATCAAGATAACGATAAGCACACGGTTTTCAACGTTTGCGTCTAGTGCCTCGAAAATTGTCCTAAAATTTAGAAAATACCCCCTCAATCTCCAGATTTTAACTTAATGTAACGTATTTATAGATATCTGGGGGCTAGATTACGAAAATAGGGCTTTAAAACAAAAATAGAGCTAGAAATAGTAAGACTCGAAGTGTGGTTGAACACTTACTCAGAAATTACGCAAAAAAAAAAAAAAAAGAAAAAGAAAAAAAAAAAGAATGAAATTTATTCCCAGACGTTTAAAAGGTGTTATGAATGCTGTATGATATTCTAGTAATTAATAACTTAATCAAAAGTTAGATTATTCAATAATATATAGACATTTTATAAAGTGTACAAAGACTTTTGTGAAATAAAATTTCCGGCACTTTTTGGTTTTTGATTTTTAAAAAATTAAGTTTTAATATTTTTTAAAATCTTTTCCTGTAATTTTGTTAAAAATAGATCATATATCTTATAATTAAATCCTATTCCGAAATATTAATTCTAACCAAACGATTGGGGCCTATTTCGTTGAAAGTCGAAGATGTACGAAGATTTTTGGGAGCCACTGTATGTACCGCTGTAGGAAGCAAAGGGCAATATCTGCAGAAATGAGTTGAGACATGAGTTACAAAAGGAAATTTTTGCAGAGACTTTTACGCTTTACCTTCTCAAGGCAGTATACTGCTATCATATTAAATTGTAATTTACCTTTTTTTTATTGGTTTTAATTTTATTTATTTTGTTAATTCCTTTATCTCATTATCATTAAGGAATCAAAATACTTAATTTAGTTTGTGTTTTTAAAAATGTAATGAACTACAAAAAAAAAAAGAAAGAAAGAAAAGAAAAGACAAAGGAAATATTGACAAACATACTATTTCTTTAATGCAGAGTTTGAATGAGATTTATGTATAGTTATGACCTAAACATTGTTATGTTTCATATAGAGCTTACTTTATTATAATGTAGTTTATATTTTCATCAAAAATTCATTGTAGTGGAAATCTTTATACCTTTTTAAAAATCTTTAAATGTTTTTCAGGCAAGGATCCATCTGAAGATATTCAGATTATGCCTCATTCTTTAATGGTCCATTCCTACAAATCACCAACTTTCTGTGATTTTTGTGGTGAAATGCTATTTGGTCTTATGCGGCAAGGCTTAAAATGTGAAGGTAACAGCTTTTATTTATGATCTAATATGTAAGATTATGCTACTTATATTTGTGGTATTTGGATGAGTGTATTTGATATTGATTTTATAATGTAAATGTAATATAAATTAAGTTATATGATTAATTAAATCAGGGGTCTGGCCAGAGGATATTTGGGTCCTTTAACGGACCCTTCACAAAAATCCGATCAACCAAAACGGACCTTTCACAAAATCCCAATCAAACAAAACGGACCCTTCACAAAATTCTGATCAACAGGATCGGATCTTTCACAAATTGTTTATTGAAAAAGCAAATCTGAAAGCAAAATAACGCATATTTCTGTGTATAAACCGCATATTCTGTGTATAAACCGATAATTTTTAGAACCTTTTTTTAAAGTAAAATTAGAGGAATCAGCTTATACAAAATCGGCTAATTTTGAAAAAAAAAAAAAAAATCGGCACTCTAGCAATGCTCTTGCAAGCGATAAATAATTGCTACTGCCAAATAAATATAATGGTTGTTTGTTTTATCACAGCTAATTAGTAGCGGTGTTGTTGTAAACTTTTCTGAAAAGGTATTGGTAAGCACTTTTCTCCCTGCTCATGATTTTATAAACAATAATAATATATATCTGCGAAATGAACTTAGAAATGCAAAGGGATAGTAAGGGTGGGGGGAAAAAATGATCGCTTCACATAGGGTTACCAACTTCAAAATTATCACCACTTAGCATCTGGAGTTGAACCTTTATAATGAATTGATTAGAAAATATTCTCATCATTTTACCAGCTTGTCAATATTTGCGTTTTTATGATGCAGTGCGGTGCGATGTTTAACTGTTATTTTGGGAGAAAATTATATGTGTTTTGATTTTTTGATGCTAACAAGGATGATTAACTTTAAACTCTTTTAATTACCGTTTTTTTTTCTTTAGATGTCTAAATTTTGAAAAATGCAATCTTTTAACATACGATATGAGAATCATATTTTGTTTTTATTTCAAGCTAACTTCGCTTTATTAGGATGCAAATAAATGAAAAGTCTCTTTATTTCTGTTAGAACTCTCATTTCAAGTTTTTAAAGCAAAATTCCATTTTCTGTTATTAGTCAAAAATTAAAATGCTGAATAGATGGTTTATTTTATTTTATTTATTTTTTTTTGCGTCAACTGTGTCCACATATATTGATGAAATGTTTAACATAGGACTCTTAAATGCAATTTTAAAAAAATTTTAACAAAAATATTTCTTTTACAAGCCGTTTTTATACTTTTGATGCCTTCACTTTGAGAATTGCGATCTCTTTGCATCCGCTATGGGAATCCGATTTTTCGAATTTTTGATAATTATTTCGCTTTGTTAAGAGGTAAACAACTAAAATATCTTTTTATTTTTGGTAAAATCACGGAATTTTTAAGTTTTAAACGAAGTTCTGTGCTTTTTAAGAGTATCTTGGGTCAAAAAGTTAAATGCTGAACCCTATTCTGAATTTTATTTTATTTATTTATGTTTTTGTTACAATTATTTTAAATACTGTACAGAAATATTTCTAGTATAATTTAACATAATGTGGAATGGTAAATAAATATTGATACTTGAGAGAGCCCCCCCCCCCCCCCGTCAAATATCACACCACTCCAGAATGATTTTCACCACATAGAAGAGGAAAACACTCAACTTTAAGTTTAATTGATGTAGTTTGTGCCATCTCTAAATTCTAAAATTTCGTTTTAACAAAAATTTTTTTTTTTTTTTGCGAAATTATTTGATTTTTCACAAAATTAATTCATTTTTCACAAAATTATTTGATTTTTCACAAAAAACGGACCCTGTAAAAAATCCTGGACAGACCCCTGTAAATGGTTTCACTGGAAACATCAGACTAAATTTTGTCTTTTTATAGTAAGATTTTGTTTATTAATCATTAAACTAGTTTAAGCATTCTTATTCACATTTTACGTTTATCAAATTTCTGTTGTTTTCTCTTTTATGTGTTTTTGCGAAAATATTTTTATTCAGCACTGTATTTTTAATAGTTTCAACTGCTCAAGGAATGTTTGAAGAAAAAATGTTAAAGTGCATAAATAACCTTTTGATCCCTGAGAAATATTGACTTTTCATGCATTTTAAACTCATTTATTTTTATTACTCTAAACCTAGTTTTTTGTAACAAAAATGATTTTGTTACAAATTGCAGTAGCTGAGTGCTCTTTCTTGTTCTAAAATTATTTATTCAGTACTTATCTTTGCTGTAATAACACAATCTGAAGCTGATTATCCAAAAATTATTTAGTTCTGCCAAGCCATATTTACCGTAATTTCCGGAAGAAACGCCGCATCGGCGTAATCGCCGCACCCCCCAAAAAGTCTATCGGGGGGAAGAAAAATGTTCAGAATCGCCGCATCACCGTAATCGCCGCGGCTAAAATTGCCGTGAACCATGTGATTATGTTATTATTAAGACACTTTAGACAAAATAAAAAACTAGAAAAAGCACGCTTTTGCAACAAAATGATACAAAAAGTAAATAATAAATAAGTTTTGGATGATAAGAACGTATCATATTAAACAAAAAAAATCGACAACCTACCTTTTTATCCATATAAGTTAATCACAACTAAGCAAAAACTGCATGAAACAGTGAAATATCGAAAGAGAACATTTATTACATATAAATCATAAAATAAATACAAAACTATAAATAAATATTAATCATAATCGTCAAAATCCTTCAAAGTCTGACTCTTCACTGTCAGTCACAAAAAGATAATTACAGAACAGTTCATCATCAATGTCACAATCATCTAAATCCTCATCACTTTCATCACCATCGTTTTGAATACTTGATGAGGACGAGCTTTTCTCATAAATTCCTGCCGCGGTAAACCCCGACAGGATCGCTGATACTTTAACAGCATTCCAGGCATTGTTTACCCATTGGGCAACTTCCTCATATGTTGCGGAACGCATCTTCCCGCTTTTTGTGAAAGTATGGAGGCCATCGCTCATCCATTTCTCCCACTGCTTTCGAATTTCACCCTTAAAAGCTTTATTCACTGAAATGTCTAGAGGTTGCAGAATTTTTGTCAACCTGCCAGGGATTATGCCTAAACTTGTTGAAAGTTTCTTGCAATGGGTTTTAACAGAGTCCATTACGTGGGAGCGCATTGAGTTCATTATTAGCAACCCCTTGGGTTGGAAAAAGGAACCTTTCGGGCGCTGATACACTCTTTCAAGCCACCGATGCATGACATCTTCGCACATCCACCCTTTCTCATTTGCGCACATCTCTACGCCGGAAGGGAAATTCCCTTTTGGAAGAGTTTTCCGCTTGAAGATAAGGAGCGGCTTTAACTTATCGCCGTTAGCCGCACAAGCCAAGACGCACGTGAAGGCGGTTTTCTCGTGGCCTGTAGTCGTGATGGACACCGTTTGAACCCCTGTGCGATCCACAGTCTTATTGGGTGGACAATCGAAGCTAAGGGGTACTTCGTCCATATTAAACACTTGTGAGGGAAGAAGTTGATTTCCCTCAATTTTTTCACGAACGTACCTCAAGAAAGTTTCTTTCTTCACTTCCCAATCGCTTGGCAGCTTTTGTCCCACAGTAGTTTTAGCACGAGCTGAAATTTTTTTTCGTTTCATAAATCGATAACACCAGCAAGGTCCGCCAACAAAATTTTCGATGTTCATCTCGCGAGCTAAGACCTTCGCGTGTAATCGTATCTTAATTGTAGAGACGGGCAATCCATCTTCCCGTTGCCTCATGATCCATTTTTCCAGTGCGTCCTCCAGTGCAGGCCACTTGACAGTACCGGTTCTTTTCGCCCTTTTTAATTTGGGCATGCTCTCCAAATCTTTTTTCTCCACTCGCCACCGACGAACGCACCGCTCGTCAACTTCGAATTCTCGTGCGGCAGCTCTGTTTCCGATAACTTCTGCTCGGGAAACAACACTCAACTTAAAGTTTGCGGTGTAGCTTTTGTAGCGCTTGGGAGCCATAATTAAGCGAAAGCAAGAGCAAGAAAATATAGAAAGAATAAGCACGTTGCACGTGTCGCAATCGCGGAAATAACTATGCCTATTGCCTAGACAAGTTCAACAAGTTTCCGCAGTGTTGCCAGATTCTTCAGAACAAAAATTCCAGAAAATTAGGGCAAGGCATATACAACGTCGTGCGTTAAATAATTTAAAAATAATAAACGGCTCGCTTTGAACAGTTTTTTAGTATAAAAAAATACTTAAGATCATTTGTTTCTAAACTGGTAATAGAAAAAGATCTTCAAATTTTGCAAAATATCCGGTCGAAGTAGCAGTTAAGAAATTTTAGATGGCCAGCTTGTTTGGCGAGGATGGCAAGATGCCAAGTGCAGGGAAACGTTGAGATCCGTGTTTTTCGTCCTTGAACGACGGAATCGTGCTTGCGTTAGCGATTTAGAAACGGGAGGGGAGAATGGCTGAAGGATAAACTGAGCGGCGTGAAAAAAAAATGTTGATCACAATCGCCGCATTCGCAGAAACGCCGCACTTCAAAAAATTTAACTTTTAAACACGTAAGCGCCGCGGCGCGTCTACCGGAAATTACGGTACATACCTTTTTCAGTCATTTTAGAAAAACATTGATTAAAAAATGTCCTATTAATGCTTCCTTTAGATTGTTAGAAATTTTTTACATTGAAATTAAAGTAGGAGATTTCAGTGAAATATTTAATAATCCTCCCCCCCCCTCTTTAGAAATAATCAGACCTTAGGCATATTTTGCAAATAAAAAATTCCATTTTCAGACAGATTTCAAATTTTAGGCCCCAAATTTGGCACCTAAAATTTTGGATTTCATCAAACCTTTCTCCCTATGACTCATTGCAGGATGGTAACAGATCAGGAAACTTTCACTCAAGGAAAAATGAGGGAAATATCAGGAAATTTTTGAAAAAATAACGAAAATTCAAGGAAAATTGATCAAATGAAGAAAAAAAAAATTTTTCCCCTTGCAAAATCAAGTAGTTTGATTCCCTGCAAATTTTCTGCCAATTATTTGTTTTAAAAAAGTAAAATTAATGAGGTGCAATTATACAGTGTCACATATATGTGCACCTTTTTTCTCAAGGTCAAAGTATTCAATCTTAGGATGAGCTTCCTAAGATTGCTTCTGTGTCTGTAAAGTTGTTTATTTTACCTAGCTTGAATTTTCCTTCCACACATTCCATGCTATGTAAAATAAACAACCCTACAGGTAAAGAGGAAGCCGTCATTAATGACTTTGCTCCCTTGCCTTTACTCATTGTCTTGAAGTATCACTGTTATCACGGTTTCAAGAAATTTTTTTTTAAAATTAATGCTGAAAAAATCTTAAAAGTTATCATTTTGGCATTTTTCATTTAATTGCTAAAATTAAATTTTGACTGAAAATCAATTTTTTTTTTGCTATGGTATTATTAGCTGTCACTTCAGGTTACACGAAGGTTTTTTTTTTTTCAGACATTAAAATTCTTTTATTTTAAAACCATATACACATACATTTTGAAATTAATAGTTGTTTTTGCATTTCAATGCTATGTTACTAAGGTAATAAAGGTTTTTTTCAACAACTAACGAAATCTTTTGAAATTGAGTTGTGTACATAAGTAAATATTTTTATTATTTTTTTAATAGTTAAACTGCTGTATTCATTCATTAAAACCTAAGTTCTTGAATAGAGAATAAATAGCTCAATGAGACTGGCTGTTAAAAGATTTCAGTTTGTTTTTCATAAATATGTCTATTCTAAAATAATTAAGGGGTGCAGGTAAAGGGCAGTAACTGCACATTTTTCATTTTTTTGCATTTTTGTCATCTATTGTACTTTATTGTACATACTCGCTTATTTGGTTTCCGCTGAAAAAGAGGCGCAAAGTATGTCTAATTCCAACATTTTCCTATTGTTAGTAATGAATCCACCACACATTTCTTCAAATGTCTGAAAAACTATTTTCTGCAGATACTGCCATTTACCTGCACACGGCAGTATTATTTGCATAAGTAAAACTACATTACTTCTTAACTTCAACTATCGCTTGTCATTCTTGCAGCAACAATTATACTGCTTCAAAATTCAGTTCAAGATTATTTCCATTTAAATTTTTTAGTTTTATCATGATTAGAAATGTCTTTAAGAGTGGTTTTAATAATTTCTTAGGATTTTTTATGTTAACTGGTTCCTGGAAGTAAAATATTTGTTTTAGATTTCCTACAATATTTCTCTGTCGATAATTTAATGTACTATTTTTACCGAAAAAAAAAGGAACAAATTTGAAAGGAACTTTTCAAAATATATTTTTAATTAACAGCTTAAACCATTTTAAACACTGCATTTCATTTAATATGCAATGCTTTTCAGGTAGGGCAAAGAAAAGAACCATTATCATTGGTAACATAAATCAGGGAAATTTGGTGAATTTAATCAGGGAAATCAGAGAAAAGTCAGGGAACTTTTTTTTCCAGTCCCTGTCGCCACCCTGCATTGCAATCACGGCCCACAATTATTCTAGATAAATAAAAGAAACACTTCTTCAATTTTGACTTTTTAAAATGCATTTGTGCGTTGTTTATGGTAAATAGCCTTTGCATAATTCTTTATGTGTTTAATATATCAGAAGGGTACGGAAGGGGGAAGATCACCTAGGTTTGTCATTTTGATGCCTGGAAAACTTATTTCAAATGTCATCTTAATGCATAGATTTAAATTCTATTTCTAACACTGCCATCTTCCCTCTTCTGTAAAAAAACTGCATGTAAGAGTACACAAAAATGCATTTAAACTTTTTTGATATGTTTTAAAACTAAAAGATAGAGGTTATGATGTGTTCAAATGAATAGTATAATTATGAAAAAATTCATAAATTATTGCTTCATTCTGAAATAAAACTGTTCAATTCTAGGCTGTGGATTAAATTTCCATAAACGTTGTGCCTATAAAATACCTAATAATTGTACTCATACGCGCAGGCGTAGATCTGCAACTTCATTATATCCTCGAAGTCCCACAGAGTCTTTAGGCCATACCTCTAGTAGTGCCTGTTTCACTGATGATTCAATGGTAAGTACTTTTTTTTAAAATTATCTTTTCTTTTTGCTGTTCTTTGAGTACCTAATAGTTATCTTGATTTTCAAAGAAATTTCTTTTTGGAAAAAAAAAAAGAAAGAAAGAAAAGAGAAAGAGTGAAAAAAAAGATTAAAGATTAAAAAAACCTTTTAAAGTCTGAATATTGAATCATACCTGATTTGCAATTCTTCTAAGTTTTGTGCTTTAAATATGATAAAATTAATCCTAGTTATGATCAGGTTTGCCCTCAAAATTCTTTTAACCATATCAGAAAGAGAGCTACGGGGTGTTGAGATGATATACTAAGTACTGAATTGAGTTGATAAGAGCCTTCGAACATGGAACTAAAAAGGTTGTAACTCGAATTTTGTCCTACTTAGAAATTTTGAACTGATGCCATCTGCAACAGAATAATCAGAGCTTTCGAGGGACGTATAATGTTAATATGTGCAAGTACTTTTTCACCCCCATATTAGAGAATTTATGTGAAAATGTGCTTTATCGCCCCTCATAATAAGATGAAAACTACCCTATGTGTTATTCTGAACCATAAGCTATATTATTGTAAATAGTGATTGCAATACTGGTATTTTCGTATTAGCTGAAAATAATAAATAGTTTCAATTAAAGGATTTTCAATGTAACTTATTAAATATCTACTTATATTTTTTAAATGTACATTTGTTTTCCATGATACAGAACTAAAATCAATCTATTGATGTAAAAATTTGGCTTCCAAAGCACAAACTGATAGAATATCATTAAACAATAGTAGCAGAAAGATTGCAAAATGATATTGTCATTACTAGATGGTGAGATGAATAGCATTTTCTTGAGCTTTTGTGCTCCATGTTTCTATTTTTTTCCATTTCCCCTGATCAGTCACTTTTTCATTTGTGAAAGTTAATTTCGAGTGCAACTTTGAATTCATTTGTTCTATGAACAATTTACTCCATCCATTAGTTGTAGTAATACTTTATGATCTCATTTTTAATCATTTGTCTCAACTGCACTAAATTTTGACAAAAATTTTCTTGTTATCATAACAAATGGTAATTTATTGTCACCAGTATTGGTTTGTTGTCCATGCTCACTATTTGGCTTTACACTTGGCAAGATAATATTTGGAAATTATATAGTGCCTTGAAAATTTGCATAGAGGTAAAGCATAATCAATTGAAACATATTTTCAGATAGTTAAATAAATATAATTGTAAAGAATTTTGAAAAGAAAGCCAAATGAATAAGAGAAACTAACAAGATCAAGTTTTGTCAAATTTATCGTAAATTTCTAACCAAAGAGCTAATAAAAAGCAAACACTAACCTCTCCTACTCAAAAGAAAATGATGTTAATATTGGAAAAGTATTGTCGCTCGAAAATAAACCACAGGTAGTCATAAATTGAAAATAATAATAATACACGCAATACAAAAGAAACACGCACACAAAAGTAATTATCCAAAAATAGCATGCAAGAGACCGAAGAATTTGAAAATGGAAGACTTCCAGAGAATTAGAGGAGGTGTATCGGGCATTTTTAACACTACCACCGACCTGCGTGAGTTGAGAAAAAGTGTTTTCAACTTCAGGAGAGTTGAGCACTGAAATGAGTTCTGAGCTCAGAGACAATTCAATGGATGCATTATGTTTTTTACTATTACTGATTTTTTATTATGACATTTGTTCCTTCATTTTTTAATTGTTCACAATACATTTTCATAAATAATACAATAATGAAATGTGGCAAAGAAAAATATGTTTTCAAGCTTTTTTTTTTCAGAAATTTCAAATACCAGTATTAAAACCGGTATTCCGGTATCACGTTTTAAAAATACTGAATACCCATATTGAATTTTTGGTCCGGTATTGCAATCCCTAATTGTAAAGTTTCATCAAAATCCATTCAGTAGTTTTTGCATGAAAAAGGAACAAACATCCATACAGACAAACTTTTGCATATATAATAGTAGTTAGATATTACTCCTTCCCACTTTTCTTTTAATTAGAAATAAATGCTGCCAGTGATTCGAAAATTCCCATGGAGTCCCGAATTATTGGAACAGCTTCTGTATCAACCTGGTCAAACAGCCAGGATTCCTCTGTATTCTTTTTATTCTGTTGTGAATTAGATATTTTTGCTGAAATGATAGGAATTGAGTTTCTCATCCTTAAAAGAAATAATCTATCAGCTAGGTGGTACCTCTCCGAGCCGTGCTCGATCTCCTTCTCTGAACATGGGAAGACCAGTGTGGGTGGAGCGTGAACTTGCTGGTCGAATAAGAGTCCCTCACACATTTGTTGTCCATTCCTATACCAGGCCAACAGTGTGTCAGCACTGTAAGAAACTTCTCAAAGGGCTTATTAGACAGGGACTTCAGTGCAAAGGTAATTACAGTTTTAAGTTAAAAAGCAGGTTTGTATGGTTATGTTAACTTTTGACATTTACAAGTCATGCAAAAAGAAAAAAAATGTATTTGAAAATACTTGTTAAACTCGGAAATTCAATCCGCTGCAGGCGAGTTGCATGAGCTGCCATAGGCAGCTAATCTAGCCGCCCTGGTGGCTAATAATTTTATATTTTCTTATTGCTGAATTCAAGAATAAATATGAGCAAACTGCACAATATGTGTTGGAAATGCCCAATAAGAGTATGAAAATACCACATATCAGATCGTAAACAGGTTTGTTGTACTTTATTTTTTAATATTTATTTCTAAAAAAAGTACCAAGATTCTTAAGTTCACAAGTACCAAAATTTATAAAAATGTTAAGAAAACTGATTTATATTGGCTCAGAAAGACCATTATGAGTTGGGGATTTCTCCCCGAGAGATATTTTAATTTTGATTGTGTTTTTTCAGAGTAGACAGTACCACTTATTAATTTCAACACACCTGTTTCTCTGAAAATAATTATCTAAAACCTATGGTATAATGTATTCCAATGCAATATTCATGCTGTAGCTGTTGTTTGTGAAGCTGCTTCCATGTATTCTTTTTCAAACATTGGTTATAAAAAAGGGCAAAAGTTGGTTTTTAGCACATTCTCCAAAAACAAAAGTTTTGGAGCTAAATGTATTGTGTTCAATCACTATCATGTTACGAAAAATACATATGAATGACGGTGTAAAACATTCATTTAAATTTTATGTGAATGCTCGGGTTTAAAAAAAAAACTGGTTTAAAGCAATACTGTACTAGAGAATTTTCTTAGTAGGAACTTCGCCACTAATTCGAACAAGTGAGTGTGGCAGTGATCACTTCTAAACTGTCTATTTTGATGAAGGGAGCATTTAAAACAAATTGTTCTGTTTATACTAAAGTATGTAGTGAAATAAGTTGTGTTGCTTGAATAAAAGATTGTATTCATCCAAAAGTTTATTTTCTTGTTATTTCTTTAAAAAAAAAAAAAAAAAAGCTGAAAGTATTGAAACTAATGAACAATAGTGTATATTTTTTAAGATGCAGTAAAATGGTTAGATTTGCCATTAGTCTAGTATGGGACATTATTGTTTAAGAGTTTCATTGTTTAATTCTAAAATTTTGAATATGTTAAAGAGCAAGTTGTCGTAAGGAAAAAATTATTTTTTTTAAAATTATATTTAATGAATTTTATTCAGATCCAAAAAGTACTAACAGTCTTAGTTTTTGAAAAAAAATTTCTTGTCTTACAACTTTTATGGTTTACACATGTAACTGATAGTCTTACCTATTATTGTAATACATGATGCAGATCCCTTATATTGCAATGTATTTGCCCCTAGAAGCATCTCAATGGGAAATCAGAGGAGGTCACTGAGACCTCCCAAAAAGTTTCCTCACTGTGTAAATTTTGTCTGGTCATTTGGCTAATTTCAAGTCAATTGTAGTTTTTGAGCTATTTTTTGTCCCCTAGTGTTGACACTTTAAAATTATAATTAAATATAATTTCATTTAGTACTACATATTTTTTGTATATCATGCTTGTCTACCCATTCATAGTCTGCTATCATTCGAAACTTACTTCTCTGTTACTATTTTCTAAAGCAATATTTATTAGTGTATTTGAATTTAATCATTTAGAGTATTTTCGTACATTTTGTTGTTTTGCCAGTCTGCTTCATTTTCATCTCATTTGGTGTAGGTATAAAAGTGTACATGCTCACATTTTATGATTTTGTAAACAAAAGATTTAGATAGTAAATTACAAATTTTACCCCACTCAAAAGTACAAAGTTTCTGGCGCCTCTGTTTGTGCTATTTTTGTCCCTTGCAAAGATCTTTCTTTCTTGCTCTAAAAATATACATTTTATTATTTTTTAGATTGTAAATTCAATGTTCATAAAAAGTGCATGGATCGAGTTCCGATGGATTGCGCTGGAGAAGCTCCTAAAGAGTGGGGTAGGTAAATTTTATTAGAAGTTTGAGTATGTCCTGATTTTTTTACAGAATACTTTTATTACATTTTTTGGGTTTGAAAATAATTTGATACATTTATGCTTAAATTTAAAACTAATATGCATGCCATATGTTTTTTGAATTTTTTTTTCTAATGGCTGGCAGTAAGAAGAAGAGACAAAAAACAATAGAAAATACAAACACAATACACAAAACAAAGAATACAGTAAAATAAACATGCCATATGTTATATGTAATAACTTCAAAGCAATATTTACTTGGCATAAAAATTAATGAATTTAAAATCAATAATAGAATACTTGAATCATATATTTTTCATCCATTATTTGCTTATAACTGGGAAAAAGTACCCGGTGTTTCCAGGGTCAGTAGTAATAATGTGAAACAATACCTATTCATCTGTATAGAAAGAACTCGAAACTTATCACACTAATTGGCTCTAATCGTTTTAGAAAACCTGGGATAATGTTCCCCGCTCTCAACTTTGGAAAAATAAACCTTACATTTTTTCCCATCAGTAACTATTTATCCTCAAACAAATAGTGTCCCAAAATGCCGAGATTCATTTGGTCGGTGAACATAAAATTGCACCAAAAATCTACATTTGAGGCGCTTTCAAAGACATAAAACAACAGGCGTAACAAAAGTTTAGCGAACTTTTAAATCGTGATAAATGGAAATTTTAGTCATTTTAAAGGTTTGCTTTATTTAGTTAGTGAACAAAAGTTTTGAGCTTCTTTTAATTCAGACCTTTGGAATTGGTAGAAAAGGAAAAACAATGGATCCGCTGGATCTACGGGTACGTAGATTCAGGCCTGCATACAGGAGAAATACGTCTCAATGTACGCCATGAAAATTTATAACCGAAAAAAAAAAATCACTTCAAATATAGCTTTGCTATTAATTTTCTTAGTCTTCCATAACCATTGGCAAAAATGAACCTATGAAATTTCATATTCTTTAGCACAGCTCTAAAAAGTCCAATAAAAGTGCACTTCGGAATTTATTTCTTAATCGATAAACCTAAGTTTCAATGTTATTTTGGATTGAGATGCATATAACTAAGCCAGTCATTTCATTTGCTTGGAGGGAGGGGGACCGCACTCAAAAATATCATTTAAAAAACACTAAAATACCTGCAATGAAACTTTTGCATTTGTACAATACATAACATAAAATCCGGGGGGGGGGGATCCCCTAGGACTCGACCGATGTATCGGACTGGCCGATGCATCAGCGCCGAAGGTTCAACAATTTAGCCATCAGCATCGCGGCCAATGCTATTTTTCTCTGTAATTCTTTGACGAGCATGAACACATTCATGATCACTTGCATCATTTCCATGATAGAATCTTCCTCCACTAACAAAAATCAGAAAGATCATTTCTATTGTCTAGGAATGGCTCAAAACTTTCAATGGAACTTTTTTAGTTGTGCGTCATCGACGTCGATATCCTCGTTGGTTTTGGCTTCCTTTGTCTCTCCTAAAAGCTATTCTTCCAGTGAGTTCTGAACTGTGTGAGTTTAATAACTTTACTTCTGGAAAAAGCTCTAGAACCAATCGCATACAATGTCTCTAGTGACCCAAGCTCGATTATTAGCATGCCAAAATGCAGTTGATTACGTGTAATCTGCAATCTTTAGGAGTTTGGATTTTGAAAGAGGGGAAATTTTTATCTGTTTGCATTGCTGCATCCACGTAAAAGTGAAACTGATTGGCGTAAAATAAAATAAAGGTGTCAAATGTTAAACCGTGTATAATCAGAACCGAATAAAATAAACCCGCGTAAAACAGGGGTCTACTGTATTTCAAATCCGCCGCTGCACATCAAAACAAACTCGGGCGCAAGTTTTAAAAGGGTTTTTCTGCTCAATGTTCATGATTATTTTTGAACTCAATTTTTTATGACTATTTTTTGTATTTCCGAGAACACTTGCTTGCCCCCCTCCCCCTCCTTCTATTTCTGACATTAAATTCTAGTTGTGCTTTCGTGTTGTTTAAAACTAACACCATTCATAAAATTTGAGACCTTTTTTCAAACTTTATCTATTGTTTAGGAAGAATTAAGAGCATTTATGTAAGAAATTGATTAAAGACATTTTGAATGGTGACATAATTCGGAAATCAAAGGGACTTTTGAATTTTTTCCTCAGAAGTGCTGAAGTCGATTTAGAAACTCTTCCGAGGCGTTGATGGTAACGGTACTGTATTAAAAATAAAAGAGGCAGAAGTTGTGTGTGTGTGGGGTTGAAGTTTAATGTTGTGAGTTATTCCAAAATCAGATGGTGACCCCCCCCCCCCCCTCCGTCGTCGTTTCAAGCATTTCTTAAGTATTAAGCGGTTATTTATTTTGCTCAACAAATGTCATTTTGCATACTTCTCATACTTGTTTCACCTATATATTTCGTAATGCATCATCTTTTTTGCATCATTTATAACGATCAATTTTTTTTTCTATTGTAGCTATTTTTATGTATTTTTATAGAATCAATGAATAAGTTATTTTTGTTTTCATCATATTTTTATAAAATATGTTATAAAAAAGTTTCAAGGATTTTCTATTATGCAAATTTTTAAATTAAAGAAAATTTTTGTTAAATTGAAAAATTTAGTTCTTGTTTGTAGTGCTTCATAACAGATTTAACAATCAAATTATTCAATATTATGTGTACAAACATCAGATCAAGTAGTATATATAATCAGTTATTATTAACTTGGTATAAATATGGAGTTTGTTCATTGTAGCTGCGTTTTAAGAACCTTGCTCTTTTCATGGCTATTTCTTTTTTCAGCAAAATTAATGTCACTCTTATTGCTTTTATGAAAAATACAAACTTTTCTATTCATAAATTTTAAAAAAGTATAAAAATATTCCTATTATAATTTAATATTGTAATTTATCTGTTACCTTTTTTGTTTAATTTGACTAAAAAATGTCAATGTGCAATCTTTCCGCTTAAATTGCGTAATTTGTTGACAGCTTCATATTTTTATTCTTAATTTTTTTTGAATGATTAAACAACATACTTAAATGTTTTTTAATTATGTATTTTGTACCTAAATCCATACATTATTACAATATTACTGAAATCTTAGTAATATGTTCAATTAAAAAAAAAACAAATCAATTGGTTATTGAAGAGTGTCTTTGTTATTCTTCCCTTTTTTTCCTTCTTTCTTTTCTTTTTTTTTTGGCTGTTGTTCTTTCTCTTTCATCATACAGCAGTCAAAAAAGGAGAAGCATAACTACACCCTAAACAGATTTTACGTAGTACGATCCAAAAGTTTGGAGACAAGTTGTATCAAACGTTACTCAGAATAGTTCACATTACAGAAGCATATCCACCTTCAAAGGGTCACCTTGAGGGACTATGTACTTCTGCCAGTGTTCATATAACTTTTGGAAACACTCCTGGAACCATTTTTCTTAACCTTCTATAATGCAGCTTTATCTTCTCCTGATGGAAGAAAGCGACGTCTATGCAAATGTTTTTTTGCTGGGAACAGGTAAAAGTCAGTCGGAACTAAGTCCGACGAAACGTTATGTTATTTGTTTGTCATATCTGAGTATTGACCAATCAAACCGTTCATCCTCAACATGAAAGTCACCTTCTTCCCCTCAATTAAGCTAAAGCAGCAGCGCAAGAGGTCTTACAGGAGGTTGGGAAAATGGCTGCCAAGAGTGCTTCTAAAATCTGTACGAACGTTGGCAGATAGATTATATATATTTTGTAGATAGATGTGCTTTGGTGATGTGAACTATTCAGGGCAAAGTTTTATACAGCTTGTCCTAGAAGTTTTAGATCATACTACGTACGTATGAGTTTTCAACTTTCTATTTCATAACGTTTTCAAGTGACACAAGTTTATGCGCATGAAGACATCGGTCATGTTCTTTGGTACATATGCATGTACAGATGCTTGTGAAGTTTAAATTCGTGAAGTTTTAATTGGTAAACTTGTGAAGTCTAAATTGGGTGATCGTAAAATAGAAATTTAGGTCGAAATCTGTTTTTTTTTTTTTGTGATTACAATTCCTTATTCAAAGAAAAGAAGTAAAGTGAAATAAAAAAATGATCCTTTAACTCCCTGACAACCTATCAATTTATTTCCGTTAGATTTTTTTTTTTTTTTGCCATTGCCCATCGGCAATCGGCTATTAGAAGAAAAACAATTGGCCATCGGCCATCTTTGAACAATCAGCCTCTGTAGAGCCCTAGGATACCCCCCCCCCCAATGACGGATTTGTGTAAAAATATTACTTGCAATATTAGTCCTTTGTACAATCTTCATCTTTTGTTCAATTACCCTTTCATGGAAAGAAATAGTGTTGGAGATACAGCTGAAATGAAGCAATTATCTGCATTTTGACCCCCTTCTTTGTCTCCCCCTTAACTCCCAAACCCGATGTTCAAACTCTTGGGACTTTTTGGTACGTTATCTCCTCATGATACTGAACAACTTGGTATAGGTGCATATTCTTTTTTTTTTAATGTTCGGGTTCGGCCCTTTTTCGACCTAATTTGACTGGACTATTGAGCGAGAACAGAAATAAATATTTAACCTGTTGCTAAAGGATAAGAAAAAAGCTAGCTCTGCTTTTTGTAATGAAATTTCCTACCGTGATATGTCAATTGAGAATAGATAAAACATAGAGAGAGAGTGAAGCATTCATTTCTCTCTCTCTCTTGAAAGCAACAATTTTAGGTCCCATGATTCCCATGATGTATTTTAAAGTAAAGTACTGGAAGGTTCACGCAAAACTTGTGTTCTGTTGTCGTAGTTGAACCATGTGACCGGATCAGTGCTTTAGGTTTTTCTAACCAAATGATCAGAAAGTACCGTACCTAGAAACATTTCTTTCTTGGCAAGAAATCCATCTGAGTTTTGGCACCAATATCAAGAATACTTTAAGGATTATCTAACTAATTAGTACATTATTTAAGGAAAAGATGTTGGAATTTAAAGACGAGACAAATGTTATTTTCGTCCATATAAATTAGAACAGGATAGTTCTGTACACAAAAGATCAGTGCAGTGGAAGATCTTTATCTTTGGCGGAAAGAACTAATTCGGCAATATATGAAGTTTAAAAAGTTTTTGTTAAAAAGATCGGACTGCTAATCGGTCGAAATTGGCTTCGCTCACTGATGGGCTGGATTACAGTAACCTTGTGGCTTGGCGACTTTGGCTATAAACAATAGAGTTGCGTGATCATTTGTTTACATTTTAAAGCTACTGTTAATGTAATGTATTGTATTTTTTGTTTATTTGGCAAAATATTTCAAATTGCAAAGAATTGTTTTTCGTTTTTAAAGAGTTTTTACTCATTTTAGTTGAAGAATGTTTATTTTACATCGGAAGGGGGGGGGGGGATGAGTGATTTTCGCTTATTCAGAGAACTGTTTTTACCTTTATCATTTTTTTAAATGATATCCTTTCAATTGTTTTATTCTTTTTCATATAGGGGGATGGTGTAGCGGGATTTCCCGTTTGTTCTAAATGGGTAATTAGTTTTTTACACTTAATGTCTGAGGACACTTTTTATCCTTTGAGTGGCTGTAGGAACAGACCATCAAGTAGTTGAATAAAACATCTGCTCATTGGGCATTTGATAAAGGAAGTTGTAATAAATATATGCATTCAAACACCAAGCAGCTTTAAACATTTTCTTTTTACTTATTTTTTTCAACAAAACGGTTCAAACACTTGATAGTTTATTGAAATTTTTTTAACTTTTCGATTTACAAAGTTTGAACAGAACAACGTCTGTCGGGTCGTAAATACTTTTTTTGCATGAATTTGCTTTTTCTTTCGCTTTTAGCACTTGAAGCAAACCGAAATGGAGAAGGTGAAAATGAAGGAGAACGAGAAAGCCTAGAGGATGAATCAGACAATGAAGGGGAACAGCTAGAGAAATCAAATGAAAACCAAGATAGTCAGGATAATCAAGATGAAGAATCTAAAATCCCAGCTAAGTAAGGAGATTGGAATGCTAATTTTCGTATAGCGCTAGTAACTTTTTTTCAATCTATTGTTTTATGTGATACATTTTCAGGTGCTTACTAAATACTGTGGAACATCAGAAATCCAAACCTCTAAGAATCAAAATTCCATATAATTTGAACAGTTTGTGAAGTAAAGGACTAAAACTCTATTTGAAAAAAGGAAAAATCTTTAACTACAATTTAAAAGCTCAGTTAGTTTTCAATGACAGCTGCCTTTAGTAAGCATTTGACTTTAATGTTTAGAACAGCTCTATACCTTATGTGTTGATTCGATAAACTTTTGTTGATGTAGCAAACTAAATCTCCCCTTTACTTACGACCACGCAATTGACTGGCATGTTACACATACAGTTTGCATCACACTGATGTGTATAAACTTCAGTTTTAGTACAATGGCTTCGTACTTTTTTATAATGTACTCTATATACTTAAAATGATATTCCAACAAGGACGTACCAAGAGGGGGGGGGGAGAGGTACCTGTTGGCACCGAGCCTGAAGGGGGCCCAATATTTTTAAAATTATGGGTGAAATATAGAAGTAAACAATATAGAGGGAGGAGGGCAGAAAAATCATTTGTGACTGGCCTCGAAATTTCTGTGCATACCTCTGTATTCCTGCTACTGTAATGTGGATAACCCACTAAATATTCATGCTTTATCAGGGGTAAATTTGCTTATTATTAACTTAAAACAATGACTTTCAAAGAGTTTAAATAGGTCGCTTGGTAAATCCGAACTTTTAAGAATCCAAATGGGGCTAATCCCAATTAGTTCAGATTTCTGAGGTACCAATGTATATGTTACGGCCAAAGCCCGAAGTTCGGCCAGTTCGCGAATTGGCCAGCCATTTCGCGTACTGGCCAAGAGCTTTGGCCAAAGCTCGAAATACTTGTAATTACTATTGTATTTTCTACTTTGGCTGGCCATTTCGGGAACTGGCCGGGAATCCTTGGCCAAAGCCCGAAATGATAATGGTAGATCGGAGATGGACTGGTAGACGACACATGTGTCACTTCCGGTATGACAGCGCTGCAAGTGAGAGAGACAGAGACTCCTCTATTTGTCCCCCGAATGGTTGCAAGACCTTCTGGGTTTAGTTGGGAGATGTGGAGTGACTAACGTTTATTTTAAAGCTTGAAAACTCCCAACACCAACAAAGATTATGTAATTTTGCTGTTTTTGGAACTTAAATATTGAAAATATATACCTGAAGAAGGTCCTGTATCTCGCTCAAAGAAGGGGCAATCACCCCTCCCTTGTATCCGTCCTTGAGGAGGGATAAATGTTTATGCAATTCGAAATGTCATGCACTGGAAAAAAATTGTGTAAGATTACCATTATAAATGGGTGTAACGTTCACGAATTCTGGAGTGTGTAGTATCTCTGTTTAAAGAACTCAAATTGTTGGAGGAACCTTGCACCATGTTTCGTGTAAGTCCCACCTGCAGTCAGTAGAATTCAAAGTGTATGCGTAAAGATCAATATCGGCACAGAGCTGGTAAAATCTTATGAGCGAAATGAAAACGGATCTTTGTGGCCGAGCAGTTCTCTTGCTTTGCGACATGTCTGTAAGACTCCCGTTGTGAGTTCAGACCCCACCCGGTGTCCTGGGTATTCCTCTAATAGTGCAATAAAAACGTCTTGTTTGTAATTGGTGTATATTGATTGTGGAAAAAAATGAACTTGATAAATATTGAATAAACGAATGATTGAAAGCAAAAGTTTTAAAGAAGACAAAAAATAAGGGGTTTCTAGCATGATTTTTTAAAAATACTGTTATAACGAAATTTGAAGTATTTTCACCTACTAATTTACTTTTGTACTTTCAATTTAAATCGTGTAGAAAAAAATATTAATTGATCATTTAATGTACCTACCTGGTTAATTTAAACCATCAAATAGTTAACTTGAAGTATAAGTCCACTTACAATTGAAAATGAGAACCAGTTCAAGAAAGTCAAATGAAAGCTTAAATTTTGTTATTGTGTAACCTTTCAAATAATTTATCTGTAAGCATATAGAACATTATGGTCTAACCTTACGTAGAAATGAGTGAGACGCTACACTATAGTTATATTACCATGGTGTAACCTTCCACAAGCGATGTGGAACTTTGCACCAGTTATATCAGTTAAGTTACTCCAGAGCAGTAGATGCAGCTATGCTTCCACCAAATTTAAGGAGTAAGGTTGGTTACACAGTTGTTTTTTATAATGTGAAAGTTCACAACTTGTAGTAATAAGTGATGGGCTTTACACTACGTAATTGTTTTCCTCATTTGAAATTAGTAAAATGAGCTATTAAATCAGAATACTTAAAAATCAGTAAAATCTACTCATTTTTGAGTACTTCATGTTTTGATAATAGAAATGTTAATCTAATCCTCACGGTATAGTAAGAGCCTGAAGATTATATTAACGCCCTTTATTATTATCATGTTGTGTATCATTTAATTATAATAATCACGTTGTATATCACATATCATACATTTACTGGGTAATATCTATTATGGCTTAAATATGAGAATAGAATAAGAAATTGGCTGGCCAATTCGCGAACTGGCCAATTTCGGGCTTTGGCCGTAACATATACAAAACTTGTTGGTGATGTGTATTTCATCTGTGTGTGTTTTAAAGTATGGTTTATTTTCAAAAATCAGAACGTAAAATTTATTAACACACTGTCGAATATTTGACTGCATTTGATTTTCATCCCTAGGCAAAAATACTCATTGCGATCAGTTTATTAATTAGTATAAAAAAAAAGAAAATGAAAGGAGCAAAAAAAGTATACTTTTCATTTATAAGTAGAAAATTCTCTAAATCTATTTTCTCTCATGAAATTGAGAAAAAAAAAAGAAACTGACATCAATTAATTATTTTTATTATGTTTCACCTTCAAAGAAGAAAATTACTTCATTTTTTGCAAAACTGAAACTTTTTTAAGCCTATTGTACAGTTTAAATGAGTTCTTAAATAAAAATCTTTTCTATTGTTTTCAAAAATTTAACTTAGTTTTTCCTGACTTTAATGATTGAAGAACCTAAACAGTCTATACTGCATTAGGGCTGCCTTATAATGCAAGGTGGTTTTTATGTTTTTTTTTTTTTTTAAATGCAGTGCAGTTTTTGGAAAGCAACCTTTCTGGAGGACTTCTATGCATTTGAGAAATCAGGGTGGTAAATTGTCACCCTACCCTTCACCTCTTAGATTTTAGAAACATAATTATTAAGCAGTAAGTTACCATCCTTAAACCTTTGGGAAACTTTGACATGATATGTCTGCTTCTAAGTGTGGTTATCTGTCATTTCGTATCAAGTAGAGAAAAAACAGCAAAAATCCCATCAAGGCACTCAACAATAATCATACAATTTGTTGCATCAACCAGTGGCGGCGATTGGGGCTTATAAGTGGTTGGGGTCCAAAAAAAGGACAACTAAAAGCCATACAGCTTTTAGAAGCAGCAAAAATTGAAGAAAAAAAAAGAAAAAAAGCACAAAATTTTGTTAGGGCTGGTTTTGAATTATTGAAGCAGATAGTGGAAATTATCTAATAACTTAACTCATGTTTTTCTTAAGATTTCGATGAATTTTGTGCACAGTAACTTTTTCCGAAAAAACACTTAGACATGAATTAGACTTGCATTAGTTACCTCGAAGTATTTTGAGATGTCTCAAACACCAGGTAATCATTTCATTAAACAAGCATAGCTTGTTTAAGTAAAGCAATTGAATTACTAATATCTAAGCAATGAATACATGAACTAAAAGTTTTTGCTTGTGCTAAATAATGTTTCGTAAACTAATACGCAAAGTAAAGCAAATAATTATGTCCTGAATTTTTTTTGACTTTTTTGCTTTTTTTATTTTCTAGTTATGGTTCCTTACTTAAAAATTAAATAAGTGAATTTTTCATAAAAAGGGAGGGGGCGGTTGCCCCCCCCCCCCTCCTTGAATGGCTACCACTGGCAGCAACAATCTCTCCTCCTGGTTTTTCAACTCAAGCAGAGATTGTAACATCAAGATTCAATACCTTTGGCTTCTGCTATGAGCCAAATGCACTGACCACAAATTAAATTGACTTTCTTATTTACCTCAGCTATATTCAATTTCATAAGACATGTACATAAATTATTTTTAATAGGAAAATATTTAAGTGTTTCATTTAAGAATTCTTTTCTTTTTTCCTTAGTGTCACATCTAGTAACAACATTCCACTAATGCGCATAGTGCAAAGTATCAAGCAAATGAGGCGGAAAGGCTCAAAAATTTTAAAAGAAGGATGGATGGTGCATTTTACAAGCAAAGATAATATGGTAAGTTACTGTATACATCCAGGAAAATCATTCTACAATGATCCCACTAATAAGTCAATTGGATTATAAGAAAATCTTTCACAGTAATAAATGTAAGGGCTCACTTTCTGTTATAAAATTTTTCACTATTTAATTTCTATTTACAATTTAAATATTATTGACAATTCAAATTGGTTTTACTTTTTGCATATTTAAAACTTTTCAATTCCTCTTCCTATCGTGATGTTTTCTTCAATATTTATTCTGTTACTTGTATTTTGTCTTCCTTTTTAAACATGATATAAATATTTCTTTTGGTGTGTATTTGTAAGGAGTTTAATTTCTGTAACATAAACCAAAATGGATTATAGGAGATCATGCCATTTATGATCTTTTCTCTTCTTTTTGAATGATATTCCTGTACTTAAAAAGTAAAGATAAAATAGCAAGTAATGGATATAGATAAATTGAAATCAAATGTGCTGCTTTGTCTTAATTCAGTTGACATTCAAAGATAAGTTATACTAACCAAGTTGATGAGCATCAATAAAATAAATAGGAATGTTTTCATATATTTATCTCTTAACACATGTTGTACTCCGTCACAAGTTTACAGGTAGGAAACAACCTGTTTTTTCTGCTGTGACCTTTAAAAATATTTAAAAGCACAAAAACTTAAAATACGTTTTAATAAAATGTCTTCTACTTCAAGCCATCTTTCACCAAGTTAAAGTTATTTTTTTCATGAATCAATGTCAAGCTGATCTTGAAAATGGAAGAAGTCCTGTTATTGGACAATATTGTAGTAATGTGTCTTCCAGCAAAATACTGCAAGCATAATTTAATCTCCAAGTATGAATAGCTTTGAAATGTATTTTCCTTGTTCTACATGCAATGTACTGACAGCCTGATTATGACATCCAGAGGCTATAGTTCCGTCTTTGTTATCGACTCATCATTCTGGAATAGTCAATAACTGAGCTGTAAGCAGATGTTCAACTTTGGGTGGTAACCCATTGCGTATGCGACCTTGTTGTATTTTACTTTCTTGTTGTCTCTGGACAGGTGCAATATAACAAGAGATGTATTATGAGGAAGTAATGTACTTTATAGAATTTCAATAGCTTTCTTCTGTAAAATACTAATACAGTGAGACTTCAATAAGTCGAAGTTGCAGGGAATGCGAAAAAAATAGAGTTGGAGAAAAATTTGGCTTACCGAATACCAAAACAATAAAATAAAATACCACTACTGACACTCATTAAATTTATAGTATGAGCATAAAAGTGATAGAGTAATGTATCAAACATAATATCGTCTCCTCAAAGCAACAGTAGGATATCTTACTGTTATTCATGAGATTAAAAATCTTACTGTTGCTCCGAGGCGACAATATATGCTGGACATATTTAATGTTTAGTATAATTCTATAAATTTTAGAGTTTGTATAGGTTGGAAAACAAATTTATAATGCTATGTAGGACATACAATTTTTACTTACCAGAAAAAAAAATACTTCAAAAAAAAAAAAAAAAAAAAATCTGTTATTAAACATTGCATTGCACAGAAATTTGTACTTTTATTAAGTAGTCCTCGGATACTTTTAAAGCCTCAAAGAGGGAGTAGGGAACATTCGGAGGGGATTCTATTAAAACGTGCAATGCATATCTGCTGCTTTTCTATGCAGGGTTTGTTTGTTTTATTCGGCACCAACAATTGAAACAAGTTTTCGATTTTCTTAAAATTGTTGATAACTTGGGGGCACATTAAATTTCAATTCAATTTCCTTCTTTGCTGCGCCACAATCGCGAAAAAAATCATTTTTCTCTTGGTAGCTGAAAATGTTTAATATTCTCTAATTAGTCTCTTTTAAAATTCTGTCTTAAATGCTCCGGAATCGATGAAACTGCACCATAAACATTAGTTTTCCATAACAACTGAAGAAAGAAAACCAATCTTGGAATGATCAGCAGTTTTGTAGAGTACCACAAAATTTCAGTAATAGTCTATAATACCCCCTCCCCCTTTCATCAACAGTGGAATTATTCCTTAATCCCGAATGTACGCAGCCCTCCCTGCATTTTTTTCCATCCTATTTGGGTACTGGTTTCCCAAGTTATGTGCAATCGAGTCGGTTGAAACATTCATTTGATCCACTTTGTCTGGACGCGTTTTGATGCAATGCAATGGCGCAGATACTTCATAATTTTTCTTTTTTGTTCATACTTTTTAAGGAGCAAAAGAAAAAACAAGTTTCAACTCATACAGTTATGTTAGCAAGGAAACTTTGACTACAGTCATAAAATTCAATTCGACTTATTGAAAAATTAGGCTTAACGAAATTCAGCTAGTCCAAAGTAAATAACATTAAGTCTCCATTCATTGGGACGGGAATCTTTATTCACTTCAGTTTATCGAAGTTTTCGGCTCCTCGAAGTTCGACTTAGTGAAGTTTCACTGTATATGTACAGCTATGCAGTTACTCTAGCTCATTTGAGTGTGTTGTGTCTATTAAAATGCTTTAGATTACTATTTTTGATGAAAGTATATATGTGTGTGTACATACATATATTATCACAAAATGCAGCTTTTCTATTCAAAATGATCTGATCAAGAGAGCTCCAAATTGTTGACAACAGCAAAATTAATTTTGTTTTTGTTTTGCATCTAAAATGCTTTTGTTTAGGTTCAATTTTTATGTAGGTAAACAGGCAAGATGTTTTGTTTTTATATATATAATTTGCTCGTCAGTTTGTTAGTTGAAAATAAATATATTTTTGCATGGTATTCAAAGTTTTGTTAATTTTCTTTGCCATTTTTCTAGTTTTCTTTGGTTTTAATGCATGTAAGCATTTTTTGTTTTGTTAAAATTCTCTACTTCCATTATAGAGTTGGAAACATCGGGGGTATTGTGAAATTTATCAAATTAAGGTTAGTATGAATGAAGGTGACTGTCTCTCAGTTTAGAATAAACCTGATTCATAATGATTTTGAGCGCATACATTTTAATGCTGGTCAGTGTTTATGTGATTTTTTCTATCTATATTTATTTATTTGGACATTAAAAAATTGACTGGTCAACTTTATTATTTTAAATTTGAATAGGTACTTGATACCAAGTTTCAAATTTAGTACATACAATAAGTAAACAATATAATTTTGCAGAAATGTTATGGGGATAAAATATATGATGTGAATAACAATTTTTTATTTTAATGTTTACTGTGATCTTCAATATTGCAAGTCAAAAAATAATATCTAAACAAAGGGCAACAAACAAGCAAACAAACAAACCGAAAAAAAAAAAAAAAAAAAACCCCACGAAATTAGATTTAAGGGAGGGGTCTTACAAGCTACTAACAGACATTTTTGCTTTGAGAACCATGTGTCTCAGCTCAAGACCTAATTGAAAGCAAGTACCATTATTTATTCTGTAATTTATTTATTTTTAGTTACATTAAATGTGGAACTTTTTGATTGTGTTTTTCTTTATATTGTTAAAACTTATAAATCAACTGTTGAACTACAGTGAATCTCTCTTTTTGCTAAATTAAGAAAAAAAAAAACATACACACAATCTTCTTTAAACTGTCCCTAAATTGAAAATTTATTTTCTTAAGTGGCGTGTCAGCCCAGGCTTGGCTCTGGATGCCGGATATGTATATTGAAAAGGAAAAAAACAGGAAAACTATCAGGCAACTTAATGAGTTTGAGACAGGTTGTCAAAGCTGCCTCAATTTTGAAAGCAATAACTGATACCAGGGATGCTTCGGTTTTAAATTCAATTCTGCTGGGCCCCATGTGTGGGTGCAAGACCTCTCTTGACAAAATCTCCAAGACCGAAGGGGGGGGGGAATCATCATTCTTTCAGTGTTTATTTCTAAGGAAACAAGAGTAGATTTGGTTTTCAAAGATGCATTTTTATGGTTATTGCTTTTCAAAACCATAATTATATCAGAGTTGGACCTCCCCTTCAAATATAGTCTACAGGGTGCGGCAAAAAAATGGCAACTTTATTTTTTTGTATAATTTTATCAAAAAAATTTTTTTTAACAAATGAAACAATAACAATAGCATGGACCTATGGTCATAACATATTTAGCCTGTTTCAAAGTGGCCTCCTCCGGCGGCGATACACAGGTCCAGACGTGACCTGAAATTTTCAGCGATGGGCCGCAGGTCCTCCGGCAACAATCGAGCCCATTCCCGGCGCAAGGATTGCTTCAGCGCTTCCAAATTTTTGTGGGGCTTAGCACAGACCTTAGCCTCTAAAATGGACCACAGGCTGTAGTCCATTGGATTGAGGTTCGGCGAGTAGGGCGGCCATTCCGCCGACGAGATGAAATCTGGAAAATGGGTCCTGCACCAGTCTTGAGTCATTTTTGCCTTGTGAGCAGGTGCCGAGTCCTGTTGAAACGTCCAATTTGCATTGCCGAAGTGCTGCTGAGCCCAGGGAAGCACAACAGCCTCAAGAATGTCGCAGCGGTAGACTTCTTGGTTAATTTTCACCCCTTGATCCACAAAAACGAGTGGAGTCTTACCGCTGGCGCAGATCCCGCCCCAAACCATCATCAAAGCGGGATTCTGACGAAACTCGACGACTGCTGAGGTACTTAGAGCTTCTACGGACCATATTCGGTCGTTTTGGTGGTTGTGCGCTTGCTCGACGGTGAACAGTTTCTCGTCCCTGAAAAGGATACGCTCGCATCATTCAGCAGCGGCCGGACGCTTGAGTTGGCAGCATCTTTGCAGTCGTACGCGTTTGTTGTCGTCGGTGAGAAGCTGAACTTTCTGGAGCTTGTAGGCCTTGAGGTTGAGCTCCTCTTTCGCTATTCGGTGGACTGACCGATCGCTTATGCCGGTCTCATGAGCGATTTTTCTCATGGAGACCCTCGGATTTCGTTGAACTCTCTTCTTGATGATTTTGCGGTTAGCAGACGTGTTGACAGTCCGCTTTCTGACACTTCCTGGACGGCGGCCATCGTGGCCAAGCTTCTTGTATTGTTTAAATGCTTTAGACACTAGGTCCTTTCCAACACCGAGCAAACGCACAATTTCACATTGACGTTTTCCTTGTCGAAACAGCTCCAAAATTGCAACACGTTTGTTTGACATTCTGCATAGAAAAGCATGTCAATTAATCGATGGAAACATGATAAATGTCTGGCACAGAAAAATAATGCGAATTTAATAGTAAAAGTGTCATGTGGCTGCATTAAAACATGTTCGCGTAAAGACTGATACAAAAAGGTTGCCATTTTTTTGCCACAGCCTGCATATTCTCCTTTTTAGAACATCAGTTTCAAAAAATTGCCGGCGTGTGCATCCGAACACCCTACCATAACGTTATTCTGGATCACATAGCTGCCGACACTCCCTAATTCATTCGAAAAACTACTAATTTTTGATGTCTTCTCCCAAACCAAACTTCCTAGTAAAGTAAATGTTTCCCGAATGTTCATCAAAACAGCAAAAATCCCAAAAAGGAACGTTTTAGTGATTTGAAATTCCGAATGAATTATACCTGCAGTAAAAAGGGCAGTGACTCAGATACTTATAATCTTGGAAGCATTAACCTAACTGCCCCAATGTCCAACGTAGCACAATTATCACATTATTACATTTGTAAAAATCATAATATTGGGAAATTTACCTTGGATTTAAAGTTTCATTGTGTAATGGATTTTTCTTTGGTTGATTATAACTCTACTGCATATTTTTAAAAGAGCACTCGTCTCTGAGATGTCAACTACTGTGTTTTATATTTTCCTGTAGTGAAAAGTCATTTTTGTCCAAACTAAAAAATAATGTTAATGACATGTAATTGTATTAATGCTATTACTTTTCATGCACAATACTGAAATAGCTACTTGTTCAATTCACATATTTATATATATATTTTTTTTTGTATGTGAATAATTTAAGTTTCTTTTTGCATTTTAGAAAAAGCGTCATTACTGGAGACTGGATACAAAATCTATTATTATGTTTCAAAATGAAACTACAACGAAGTACTACAAGGTAATTTAAAAATTGTCCTTCTTGTTCATTTATTTAGAAAAATGAAATACTTTTGTATTTTATGCAGAGCTGTGGATTCGAAGTTGAACTGATTTTGGGATAAAGGAGTTGGAGTCGTTCGAAAATATGCCTACTCCGAATCTCGGCTTCTTTTTTTTTTCTTTAATTTTCACTGACACCCCTTGCATTTTTAAAAAAACTGACTACCAACTAATTTTATTATATGTATAAAAGCTTACTAATAAGGATATAACTCATTGTGACAACCAGCTGGCTTGATTGTTTATCAAACTTTCTGCAACAGCTACCTACGCCGTCTACTAATTTGCTTATTTTCTAACTTTATTTTACTGATAGCATTTGTCAGCAAACAATTTTGTTCTCTAACATTTTCTAATCACTTTCAAATAAAAATAATAATATATTTTTTACCTCGATCTCAGTTATAAAATAGTAAAATGAATGTATGTATTGCTTGAGCAAGTCGACAAAATTTCGAGGGTTCTTGGTAAATTCAAATAAGTGTTGGTACCAAAGCGCAAATCCAAAAGGTCTGATAAAAGATAAATTCTTTTGTAAATCTAAAGACTTTATCTAAGAAACTTGATTATCACTGAAAAATACAAAATAAAATTAGTACATGATTTATTTGTTACAACACTCATTAATTGTAGTTAATTCAAAAATCTTCTTATTAAAGTTAATTCTGAAGCTGCCAATCAAATTAAAAATTGAACCAAGAAATGTAGGTATAGTAAAAACATTTCTTACAAAACTGTACACTGCTTCATTTTGTGTAAAATTTACTCCAGACGTACATGTACCTGACCTCTCTCTGCAATATAGTGCATTGTTTTTGTTGAAATTTTTATAATGAAATTTAAGATTTATTATTGGAGAATTTTTTTAGAATTAAAGTATTTCAATTTTTATAGATTCTGAAATTAAGTTAAGGTGTCCCCCACCAGATGGCTGTTCCCTGGGAGGGGGGGGGGGACGACCCCTCTCAAGAAAAATTTTTTTGACTTTGCAAAAAAGTTTTTTTCTCTCTCTCTCAAAACTCTTTCTCTAACTCTTCTCTGTGCTTTCAAAAATTGAAAGCACAGGATTTGATCAACATCTATTTTTTAAAAATTAAAGGGGAGCAAATTAATCCTTTTCAATTTTTAAAAAAATGGGATTTTTAAGTAATCTTACTATAGAAATCACAACTATTGGGTAATTTGATTTTCCAATTGAATTTCTAACGTTGTATACATCTTAGATTTACAATAAAATACATGAAAATTTCTTAAAAAGGAATTAATATTTCAATCTCTTGTTTAGGGGTTTTGCCCCCTCCCATGAGGGGGGAGCAATTTGAAAAAATAAATTCAGAAAATTAAAAAGTTGAGGAGTCGGACGTTTAAAAATTCTGGAGTCTTAGTTCACCATTTTTCTTCCGACTCCGCAGCCCTAATTTTATGCAGCTTTGGTAGAATAATTAAACTTTTTTCAAATGAGATGAAAAAAATATTTTTTTAAAAAATCCCGACTCAAGAATGAATGATTTAAAAATTCATGAAATTTCAAATCAGTTCATCATGCTGCATGGGCGGATTTATGGGGGGGGAGGAGGGAACAATGCGCCCCAGTCTTGGGAGGACTTTATCCTAGGGCTGGTCTATATACGGATGTATCGTAATATATCGATATATATTTATTACTGTGGTAACGATATTCAGATTTGAATCTGTCTGATAGATTGAAGAGCCGGACTTAATTAAGAACTAATTGGAATGACTTAAAAATTCATATTCATTCAATTCTTGTGCTTAATGAGTGGATCATGCCTGCTAATTCCTCCAGATTTCCTAGAAGTTTTACGGATTTTCATGCCTTTTTTAGTTGACCTGATCACAAGCAAAATTTTCGAGTATTTTCGTGCTGTGCAGAACAAAAAAATTATATCTCGCCAATTTTGGTGCTACGAGTCTTTTGTGGAACTGGAAAGCAGTGCCGTGCCGTGTTTAAATCCAACAGGGTTGCCTTTACTTGTTGCGTTCAGATACTAAGATAGAATCCAAAATGTACGCTTGTTGGGTTGGATGAATAATTACGTACATCTGAAAACTCCCGACTGACGGAACTTTTGGGGTGAATGCACGAAAATAGGACTTTTATGTAAGTATTCACGGATTTGAAGCCCTAATTATTATAACAGAGCGAATCCGAGCATACTTACGGTTTTATGTTACATCAATAGTTTATTTCAGCACATTTATTTGGTATTTTTTGACTTCAGTTTAAGAGTCATCATCAAATACCGGAATTGAAAAAGTGAATAAATTTTTGTATTCGTTTTTTGGTTAAATTGCTTGTGAAATAATAACATTGATGAGATAATTGATTTATCTATAATATGGATTTTAGATTGGATCTGCTGAAGAAAAATTAATTGTATTTTTTAAAAATCAATATTAAAATACATGTGTAACGTTAAAAAACAATAGTTTTAAATTTATTATATATTTTAATTAACCAAATAATGGTTTTATTAATACAAATTACAGTTTACATCAGATTTCTGCCAAATATGGCAGAGAGGTCCTTTGATGCTCAAGAATTCACATTGCCACTGGGCAGTTTTTGTTCGCAATCGGAACCCCCCGTCTCCATCCCACCGGGGGTTTTCTTTTACGAATCCACAGTTTTTGTCAGATCTTTGCCAAATTTGGCACAGAGGTTCTTTGATGCTTAGGAATTTTCAGAGGGAGTTTTTCGCCTACCGATGAGGGAGGAGGGCGGGGGGGGGGGAGGGGGGGGAAACTCCCCACGGAGGTTTGCCTTATGCAAATCCATTTTACGTTGGATTTTTGCAAACATTTTGCTGATAGGTCATTTGATGCTCAAGAAATCACTTAGGGTAGTTTTTATTTTCAATGGGGGCCATCCTCCCTCCTACAGGAGATTTCTTTATACAGATCAACAGTTTTCATCGGATCTTAGCCAAATTTGACACATTGGTTCTTTGATGGTCAGGAATTGTCATAGAGGTTTTCGCCTATCTATGAGGAATACACCCCACAAGGGGTTTTTCTTATGAAAATCCTGTTCTCTTAGGATTTTTTTCCAAACATGGGGCAGCGGTTCTTTGGTGCTCAGGAATTCACATAAGTTTTTTTTTTCATTAAAATGGAGTGTATGGGGACTACCTTGGGGGATTTCGCCAGAAAATCCAGAATGATTACGAAAAAATCCAATGACGTCTATATTTAAATTTTGAGTCATAAAATCGTGCTTTCTACACATTGACGATAAATGTTTGTGCTATTTTTTTTTCATTTCATTGTGCTTTCCCTTTTTCCTAAACCTGATTGTTAACCATGTGTCACTAGACGAAACTTTTATTTTTGAGGTAGACCATGCAACGTCGGGTAATGCAGCTAGTGACATATAAATTAAAGGTATATTTCATAGTTCTGTGTGCTTGATGGGTGTATGGTGTGATAGTTTCCAAATTTTATAGCTGCATTCTTTAAAGATTTATTATTAGTATTTTACTTAAAATGTAACTCAACTAAGAAGTAAAAAGTCTTAAAGCAAGAGCTATTAAATGACTAAAAATAAACTATTTAAGACGTCAATACGAAATATAGTTTAAAGTACATTCAAATTATTGAGACTGCTCAAATTGAAAGAGAGACTTTTCCAGAGATTGGAAAGGGCAATTGAAGTGCCTTAAGTAATTTTAATTGCTCTTGAGTCCTTGAAAAGGATTTAATGAGTCTTAGGAATTTCTAAGCAAAGGGTGCTTCAATTTTATTTCTTATCAAGTGTATAAATTATGAATTCTAAATCTGTGCATCATTTCTTTTAAAAAATTTTTTATTACTTTCTTCTATATCTAATATATAGAAGAAAGTATTGGATTCGTGCAAATTTTCGAATTTCGAATTTTGACGGATTCGTACGTTTTGAGGTGTGCTGAGTCCATTTCGACCATTTTTGGAAAATGTCTGTCTGTCTGTGTGTGTGTGTGTATGTGTGTGTGTATGTATGTATGTGTGTGTGTATGTATGTGTGTCACGTCTGTGTGTGACCAGTTTTTTGTGGCCGCTCTACAACAAAAACTACCGCATGAAATCGAACGAAATTTTGTACACATATGTGCCCCTATGTGAACTTGTGCCCATTAGTTTTTGGCGCGAATTCCTCCAAGGGGGGTGGAGCAATGGGACGTTTTTCGAGTTACGCGTGCTTGCTATTCCTCAGGAAGTAACTGGCGGAATCAAACAAAATTTGGTCCATATATTGCCAGTAACAGGAACAGGTGCTGATTCAATTTTGGTGTCAATAACTCAAACGGGGGTTGAGCTATAGAACGTTTTTTGTCGTCAATTGTGACTGCTGTATCTCAAGAAATAATGAACGGAATGAAAGAAAAATTTATCGGCAAGTAGCCCTTAGTGGGTATAAAAACTGATTTTATTTTTGTGTCAACAGCTAAAAAGGGGGTAGCGCAATCACCCGTTCTTTTTTTCCATTTTGAGTGCCCTATCTCAAGAAGTAATGCTACGTTCTGGTTGAAATTTGGAATATATGTGAATCCATATGTAAACAGGCTCTGGTTTAATTTTGACGCCGATCGCTCCAAGAGGTGTTGATTTTTTTTTTTTTTTTTTTTTTTGCGAATAAAAATATTTTTATTAATGCAACAATAAGAAAGATAAATCGTAATAGATTGTCGTCTGCGTATTTCTCGTGATTTTAATTGTATGGAAATGATAGGAAATATTATCTCAATGATTTAAAATTTTTAACTGTTGCCATCTTATGTTTGTTAACAAATAAAATATTTGTAATTAATTCAAGCAAGGCTTTTAAAATAACTTTCAATTTTCGCTCTTTGCTTTGCTTTTGCAATAATTCAGACATTGGGATGGTCAGATAAATAAATACCTTTGTGCTGAATAGTAAAGTCAGAACAAACAACGTAAGTAGAAGCACAAATTTGTAAATTACAGCAGACACGTGTTTCGGCGTTACAGGGAACGCCTTTTTCAATGCAAAAAATAATGAGCTTATGGATGAAAAGACATCCGACAAAAGCCAAGAGCAGATAAGCATGCAGCTTAAAAGATAAAAACAGCGGATTAGCCAAACACCAATGACAAAGTTATAAACCGATCAGGAACCAATAGGAATGCAAGCAAAGGCCAGAAGCTTTCTCTTAGGTACGAACCCAGAAAGAAAGAATTCAATTGGACAAGGATTAAGCCGAAGCTTAAACAAAAAGAAAAGAAATTGTCAGTAACCGTGAACCGCAAGAAAGGAAAAGCAAATGGAAAACCATGAAATAAAATAAACAGCAACAAAAAATATTCGAAAAAAGGAAAAATAAAGATAAATAGAAGAAAATTGGGGGGGGGGGTGTCAATCAAGACAAAAAGGTAAAAATAAACAAAGGAAGATAGATAAAAATGAGTGGGAAAAAAGGGGAGTATTAAAGATATGGGAGCCAAATGTTAGAAAAATATGGAACTGAACTAAGATCGTTAACTAAGTTAGAACTGTTCCTCAAAATATGAAAGGATTCCCAAAAGTCAAGATCTGATGAATTGGGGCATTTTTGGATAATCTGATAAGAGTTAAAATCAAAAGAGTGATTCGAATCCCAACAATGTTGAGCAATACTAGACTTATTTAATTGTTGTTTTTTCACATAATTTTGATGCTCTTTCAAGCGAATTTTTAAAGCACGCCGAGTCTGTCCAATATAGGCAAGTTTACAACTACAATTAATTCTATAAATTCCACAACAATTAAGAGGGTGAATAGGATCTTTAAGAGAAGAGAATGAAAGTTTATTAATAGGAGAGAACACCACCTGGAATTGGAAACGTTTTAGAATCTTAGCAACTTGATAGCTTACAGATGGAAAGAATGGCAAAACAACCAAATTCTTTCTGATGAAGGTTCGGTTAAGAACATTAGTTTGGGATTTATTTGAAAGTTTTTTATAAATGGAATCAATCAAAGTTGGCGGATAGTTTCTATCAATTGCCACAGCTTTAAGATAATTAAGTTCCACTTTAAGAAGTTCCGACGAAGAACAAATATTAATTGCGCGATAAACAAAAGAATTGAAAGCAGAATATTTTTGATTTGGAGGATGAGACGATAGTCTATGAGGAGGTAAAGAGACAGCAAAAGGTTTGCGATAAACAGTAGTTTCAAAACCAATTTCAGTACGAGAAACAAGTACATCAAGAAATGAAATGCAATTATTCCGTTCTTTCTCACAAGAAAACTGAATATGAGGATCAATGGAGTTTAAAATAGATAAAACCTCATTACTCTCAAACTGATTCTGGTTCATTAGAACAAAACAATCATCAACATACCGAACATAAAATTGGAACTGCAGTTTTTGGAACAGCTTAACCTCAAAATAATGCATGTAAATATCACTAAGAATGGGGCTAAGTGGGTTACCCATAGCCAGACCATCTAACATAATATAAAAAATTCCCATTAAAAACAAAAGAACATTGCTTAAGACAAGTATGGGCAAGGAAAATTAAATCCTCAATTTCCGTATTGGTGAAATGAAATTCAGAAAGTCTTCTACGAAGGCATAACAATGAACCCTCGACGGGAACATTCGTAAATAAAGAGTTAACATCAAAAGAAGCCATAAAAGAATTATTTGGAACGAAACTATGAATTTTTTTAACAAACTCAACAGAATTTTTAATAGTAAATAAATTGTGACTCCTAAGGGGAGAAAACACAGAGACTAAATATTTTGCAAGTTTGTACGAAGCCGTACCAATATTGGAAACAATCGGCCTGAAAGGAATGCCAGCTTTATGCACCTTAGGTAAAGCATAAAATCTAGCACAATTAGCAATAGATGGAACAACAGAGCGTTTAACATTTGAAGGAATAGACTTAACAGACTTGACAGCAGACGCAATAGTTTTTAACTCTTTATCACTAGGATCTTTAGAAATTTCAACATATGGCCCAGAAGAAATCAAATCATTAGTTTTATCAACATAAGATGATTTGTCAAGAACAACTATTTGGCCACCCTTGTCAGCTTTGGTAACAACCAGATCCGAATTCGAAACTAAGTCTTTAACAGAACGGCTAACAGTATTAGCAAATACAGGTTTAGAAATTTTCGAGTTAAAGTCAATATTAGAAGCTATAAGATGCCGAATCGAATCTTTTTGAGAGGAAGTTAAGGCACTAAATTTAAAAGCTTTCTCAACAGGAGCAATAAGCTTTGAAAAAGAAGGATTAACACTCACAGCAAAATTATCATTACATTTTAGAGCCTCAATTTGAGAATTACTTAATGGAACGCTAGAAAGATTAACAACAACATTCTTATTAACAACAGGTAAATTATCAAGAGGAACGACATGAGAAGATTTACAAAGCATAGCTAATTTCTTTTTCAAAACAATTTGATGTTTATCAGAGGAACGAAGGGTTCTAGACCAAGAATTTCTGTCAATAATGTTAAAGTTAGGAATGGAATTAGAAACCGAAAGATGTAAATCATAAAGTTCACGTTCAATAAACGATAAATGTTTCCTAGTTTCCTGGATCGAAGCTCTGAGTAAAGCCAATTTCGACCGAAAGATTACTTTGTCAATTTTTACAGAACGTGGTAAATTACATTTCAAAGAAATAAACTTCGGAATAATTTTCTTGCGCCTACACTCTTGAAGAAAATTTTAAATGGTTCAAAAAACGAAATTTCTTAATCCGAAGATTGGCAAACCTATTGATTTGAGACATAATCAAAAGCAAAACCAAAACAAATGAAAATAAACAAAATCAAACAATAACAGAATGAATAAGAAACAAGAAGTAAAAAGTCACGATCAAAATACAACAATAGACAAAAATACCGAAAACAGAAACAAAAACACAAATTGCATAAAAGGCGGAAAATGTAAACGTAAGGCCCGTTTAAGCCAAAATAATAAGATAAATAAATACCTTTGTGCTGAATAGTAAAGTCAGAACAAACAACGTAAGTAGAAGCACAAATTTGTAAATTACAGCAGACACGTGTTTCGGCGTTACAGGGAATGCCTTTTTCAATGCAAAAAATAATGAGCTTATGGATGAAAAGACATCCGACAAAAGCCAAGAGCAGATAAGCATGCAGCTTAAAAGATAAAAACAGCGGATTAGCCAAACACCAATGACAAAGTTATAAACCGATCAGGAACCAATAGGAATGCAAGCAAAGGCCAGAAGCTTTCTCTTAGGTACGAACCCAGAAAGAAAGAATTCAATTGGACAAGGATTAAGCCGAAGCTTAAACAAAAAGAAAAGAAATTGTCAGTAACCGTGAACCGCAAGAAAGGAAAAGCAAATGGAAAACCATGAAATAAAATAAACAACAACAAAAAATATTCGAAAAAAGGAAAAATAAAGATAAATAGAAGAAAATTGGGGGGGGGGGGGTGTCAATCAAGACAAAAAGGTAAAAATAAACAAAGGAAGATAGATAAAAATGAGTGGGAAAAAAGGGGAGTATTAAAGATATGGGAGCCAAATGTTAGAAAAATATGGAACTGAACTAAGATCGTTAAC